>NC_092388.1:40350365-40651258 GCF_030028105.1 Mobula birostris | reverse complement strand
CAGATCAGAAAATTTCTATTTGTGATTTTCCAGATATCATGGCACGGGGCAGATTTGAAGAACTAGCAAGACTTATGCTTTCAGATTTTGCAAGAAAAGTGGTTCAAACCCACAACTAGCCAGTTAAATTTGTTGTTCACTTCTTGAAGTGTTGATCCACTTAGTTTAAGTGATGTCTTGTTATATGATGTGTTTCCACATAATGTGCATGCCGGTAAAGATAAATGATGTTCATTAATAATTAATATAGTCTTAACAGTGGTATTTCCTCTGAGGTTGTTAGGATCAGTTGTAACTGCACCTGCACAGGAGCCAGAGGAAGTACTTTAATTTGGAGCAGGTTGGCTTTGGAGGAGTTCTTATTCATATTAAACAGTGTCCATTTTGCATATTTGCTTTTGATCAACAGGTGTTTTCCCTTCAGGCTCATCTTATTTCTCTTCCCATTTCCAATCATCTTTCCAAACATGAAAGCATGAAACTTTCAGAGGCATGGTAGCATGGGTCTTTGCTATTCACAAGGCCTTTGTATAGCCTTCTGCTCCTTTCTACAACAGGAGTTATAAATATATTGAATACATAGAGGAGAGTAAAAACAATTTTACTGACTATGGAGAATGACCAAGTTGGATAAGGAAGATACTTTTTGCTTTTTAATTGGTATGAAAGCGGTTGGCCTTGGGTGACCACAAACCAGAGCTTAGGGACAGTGTGGCTTAAGCAGAAACTACTTGGTACTGTGGTTAGTGGCAAGTGGCCATAGATGTCACCTCCAGGAATATGTCCCACTAGCATTGGCTGTGAAGGGATTATAATTCTGGTTCATTCCACCTCACTGCAGGTCTTAGATCCGCCATAAAATGCTAAAAATACTGAATTACGTTGAAATAACTATTTGTTTATTTTTGCACGTCGTTCACTGAGCCACAGCTCCCTTTAATGATCTGGGTTAAATTAATGCAAACACACATCAAAGTTGCTGGTGAACGCAGCAGGCCAGGCAGCATCTCTAGGAAGAGGTACAGTCGACGTTTCGGGCCGAGACCCTTCGTCAGGACTAACTGAAAGAAGAGCTAGTAAGAGATTTGAAAGTGGGAGGGGGAGGGGGAGATCCGAAATGATAGGAGAAGACAGGAGGGGGAGGGATAGAGCCAAGAGCTGGACAGGTGATTGGCAAAGGGGATATGAGAGGATCATGGGACAGGAGGTCCAGGAAGAAAGACAAGTGGGGGGGGGGGAACCCAGAGGATGGCAAGGGTTATAGTGAGAGGGACAGAGGGAGAAAAAGGAGAGAGAGAAAAAGAATGTGTGTATATAAATAAATAACGGATGGTGTACGGGGGGGAGGTGGGGCATTAGCAGAATTTTGAGAAGTCAACGTTCATGCCATCAGGTTGGAGGCTACTCAAACGGAATATAAGGTGTTGTTCCTCCAACCTGAGTGTGGCTTCATCTTTACAGTAGAGTTAATTGTCTTTTCAAAGTGGGAGACTAAACAATAGCTGTGTTTACTGTTGCTTGAACTTTAACATGAAATACAACCATCAATGTAATAAGTAAGCTATTTCACTCCAAATGTTCAGTTACTCTAATGGGTTTTGGTTTGTGTTTGCTTCATCTGGAATAGATGTTACTTTGAGCCTAATGGGTAATACTCTCACCTCTGACACTCTTTCTACACATCAAGCATTAGAATCTAGGCCTTTGATCCCATTGCAGTACTGGGATTGAACTGTGCTGTCAGATGTCAGGGAGTGGTCGTGGAATCTTTTTCCCGGGGCAGGGGAAATGAAAACAGCATAGATTTGAGGTGAGAGGGGAAAGACTTAATGGGGATCTGAGGAGCAAGCTTTCCACACAGAAGATGGTGAGTAGATGGAGTGAGATGGTAGTGGCAATACAGTCAGAATGTTTAAATGATAGAACACAAAATGCTGGAGAAACTCAGCAGGTGAGGCAGCATCTACAGAAATAAACAAACAGGTGATGTTTCGGACCAAGACTCTTCCTCAGGACTGGAAAGGAAAGGGGACAATGCCAGAAAAAAAAAACTTAGCAAATAATGAAATTTTTGCAGGGAGTTGGATAAGAAAGGTTTAGAAGTATATGGGCCAAATGCAGGCAAATGGGACTGACTCAGATTGGCTGGTGGTCAGCATGCATGAGCTGGGTGAAAGGGCATGTCTCAATGCTGTAATGCTCCATGATTTGACGAAGTAACATCTCTCACATGACACATTAAACTAATATTGGTATAAAATGTGTGATTAAAAAAATGTTTTACTGCAGTGTTCCAGCCAACAGTTAATCCTCTAAAAATCTCATTCAGATTAGTTTATTGTCATATATACACGGGTGTAATGAAATTCCTTGCTCATGCGAAGCCTACGGAGTTAACTGTGTATGTTGATAATAACTATCGTGACGGGTTCCCATTTGTGGATCTCGCTGTGTGTATAATTGGCTGCTGCATTTACTGCATTATGAGCACAATCAGAAAGAGTACAGTGGATTCTGGATAACTGGCTATCCGTTAGTTGGGTCTAGCATCGTAGGTGCACTTGTGTGGCCATTAGACACTACATCATGCTTAGTGTGAACAGTTTTTAAATAGAGGCAATTGCATGTGCTTGTGTTCAAAAGGCAATGATTTTTGTCCACCATTGTTGGCAAGAAATAAGCAGTTAGGCAATTAGGAACTATTTTGATCACTGTGGTTTCAAGCATTCAGACTTGGAAACGGCCAGGAGTGAAAATGAAATGATTTTACTACTTCAACAACTTAGGAGCTACAAAGAATTTGAAATTATCGACAATCACCTTGAATGTTACTTTTGATCACTCAGGTGCAACCTATGGCTCCAAGTAGATGTTTATTTGCGGCAGCAGCCACGCCCTAGTACACCACTTCAACAGGTGGGCTAAATGCGGCAAGGGTAGGGGTGGGTCTCATGGGGTGGGTCTCATACTCTGGTGCGATAAGGACATGCTTATCCAAGCATGCAAAGACCAGCTCCAGCATACTAGGTGGATGACATGAGATCCAATGCCCAGGAAGGTGGTTCTGTAACGGAGAGCGAAGGGCATGACGAATCACACAAGTAGTCATGGTTATCCACTGCAAACAGGGAGGAGACCCTGCTATGTTTTGTAACTTCAGAACATTAAACTAATTCAAAGGAAAATAAGAGGGCCAAGTGACGCGAGTCTTAGTTTGTACTTTACTTTAAGCAAAGTGTGCACATATCACACGGGAGCATAATAACATGTGCCATACATGTGTTTTTACACATTACCATAATGAATTATATAAACAAAAAGGAATGTTTAATCGAACAATAAATTTACAGTGTTACCCAAATATTAATATACAACACTCCTCCCTATTAGGCTATAAACTCCAACTCAATAGAGAATGCATCTCAACCATGTACACGGTATACTATCTTATGCACTTCAAACAGACAACCACAGCATTGTCAATTTTTAAATTGTCCCATTCAGTCTTCATGATTTAATCGGAATGGAGGCTTTCTTACTCTTGTAAGGTAAGGTCTTTCCTGCTTGGCAGGTGAGACTTGTGGCTGTAAAAACAATTTAAGGTTCTTGGGCCTCCTTGGTGGTTGTAGGAGTTGATTCTGAGACTGCAGGACGTGGTTGACAGCTCTGGACACCTTTCTTCTTTTCTTGGCATGAAATGTTGATTGTACCCTTTTCCATAGATGCTGCCTGGCCTGCTGAGTTCCTCCAGTATTTTGTGTGTGTTGCTTGGATTCCCAGCATCAGCAGATTTTCTCTTGATTGAGGCAGTGTCCAATTCTATTTTAATTAATTTGCCATTCATTTCTGGCATCAGCCATATTGTTTGTATATTGTTCATTTTCACAATGTTAATCTCAAGGCTACACAGTCCAGTGTTACTTTCAACATCATCAGATTTTTCATAACAACATGTAGATTAGTGCCCCTTTTGAAAATGCAATTTGACTTTTCTTTTTCTTTTCCCTGTGCATCCCATTTATTTTTGTCTGCCTATTGTACTCTTTGTATGTGTTTACTTTATTGCATTTTCTGCAAGTTTCACCTTGAAATCTACAATGGACTGGTGAATATCAGCTCCTACCACAATGGTAACAAAATTTGTTCGGCCAGGCGAGTTTCTGTTTAGATATTGCAATTTTGTTCACACTCACTTTCATTCCTTTCTGCAACTCAGTTGCATCTCTATCTGCAGCTTTCATAATACAGCTATTTCAACTGCTCTTTTAAATCTAAGTTGTGCTTCAGTTAGGAGCCATTTTTGAATGCATTCTTGTAAGATTCCCCAAACTAAATGATCTCTCGGTACATCATTAAGCCTATTACTGAACTGACAATGCTCAGTCAGTCTCTTCAATTCAGCCATGTATGTTAAAATGAACTCCACTTGCTTTTGATTCTACTTATGAAAGCTAAAACATTTTGTAATCCACAATGGTTTCAGTTCTAAATGTTCCTGCATTGCTTTCACAATATCACCATAGCTCATCTCGACTGGTTTAGTTGGAGCAGTTAAACTTCTACACAAACTAAATACCTTTAAACCCAATGCTCTCAGCGTTGTACTTATTTCTCGTTGGCTACTTCATTTGCTTAAAATACTGTTCAATTATCTCTGTATACATGAGTCAGTTACCCATTGAGTAATCAAACACATCAATCTTTCTGATGTAGGCAGCTATTTCTGCTGTTTTTATTTATGATTATCACTTGATACTCACTGTTTAGGAACTCATGAATTCTTTCATTTACTGTCTCTTTATTAACTTGACTGCCTCTCGTGTACTGAGCTGTTTTTTTTTTAACTTGTCATTCCTTGCTGCACTTGTTTTTAACTTGAACGTCTCTCTGGACTTCAACAGGTCAGTAACAGTCTCTGGTTCATTTTAAAAATGCCCTGCCGCGACTGCGATGTTTAGTAACTTCAAAACGCTAAACTAATTCAAAGGGAAACAAGAAAGCCGAGAGATGCAAGTCTTAGTTTGTTCTTTACTTTAAGTGAGGTGTGCAAATATCACGTGGTTCCGTCGTGATGTACACAATTCATGTATTTTTACATATAACCATAATGAATTATATAAACAACAATGCTTAATCAAACAATATATTTACAGGATTACTCAAATATTACTGAAATATTAAATACACAACAGACCCCAGTTGTGATGTCTACTTTTACCGCTGGACCCAGATTCCAAGGTCAAGAGAGTGGAACCACCTTAATGCAACAGCCTTTCCACTTTAAAAACTCTCCTGCACAGGTTTCCTGTCATCGTCAAATATAACAACCACTGTTAGTATTGGTAATGTTCTAATTTGTTCTTTTTAAAATTTAAATACATAATTTATTGCTAAGTTAACAATGGTTTGTCTTTTTTTTTAATACCTTTTTAACTACGTACATGAAATTTCAGTTAATTGGGGCAGCTGTTTAAATGGGCCAAAATGTACTGGTCCCAGGGAGCCCAGTTAACTGGAATCCATTGTAACTGTTTTTAAAGTTTTTTTGTTTCATCTGGAGACCACATGTATGTTTGTTCTTTTAAAGGCTACTATAAACCAAAAAAAATTGAATTGTAGAGCATTTCTAACATAAGCCCAGCTCCTGGGAGATTTTTCTACATGGAAAGTTTAGAAAGCAAATTTCTGGTTAAAATGGTTCTTTATCAAGAGGTGCTTTTTGGAGAGACTTTGGTAGGCTGAAGGAAAAGAAAAGAAATGGATGGGTTTTGGAGGAAGTTAGTAGTAGGGATAGTCCAGGTAATTATAGACCAGTGAGCCTTACATCTGTGGTGGGAAAGCTGTTGGAAAAGATTCTTAGAGATAGGATCTATGGGCATTTGGAGAATCATGGTCTGATCAGGGACAGTCAGAATGGTTTTGTGAAGGGCAGATCGTGTCTAACAAGCCTGATAGAGTTCTTTGAGGAGGTGACCAGGCATATAGCTGAGGGTAGTGCAGTGGATGTGATCTACATGGATTTGACAAGGTTCCACACGGTAGGCTTATTCAGAAAGTCAGAAGGCATGGGATCCAGGGAAGTTTGGCCAGGTGGATTCAGAATTGGCTTGCCTGCAGAAAGCAGAGGGTCGTGGTGGAGGGAGTACATTCAGATTGGAGGATTGTGACTAGTGGTGTCCCACAAGGATATGTTCTGGGACCTCTACTTTTCGTGATTTTTATTAACGACCTGGATGTGGGGGTAGAAGGGTGGGTTGGCAAGTTTGCAGATGACACAAAGGTTAATGGTGTTGTGGATAGTGTAGACGATTGTCGAAGATTGCAGAGAGACATTGATAGGATGCAGAAGTGGGCTTAGAAGTGGCAGATGGAGTTCAACCCGGTGAAGTGTGAGGTGGTACACTTTGGAAGGACAAACTCCAAGGCAGAGTACAAAGTAAATGGCAGGATACTTGGTAGTGTGGAAGAGCGGAGGGATCTGGGGGTACATGTCCACAGATCCCTGAAAGTTACCCCCACAGGTAGATAGGGTAGTTAAGAAAGCTTATGCGGTGTTAGCTTTCATAAGTCGAGGGATAGAGTTTAAGAGTCGTGAGGTAATGATGCAGCTCTATAAAGTTCTGGTTAGGCCACACTTGGAGTACTGTGTCCAGTTCTGGTTGCCTCAATATAGGAAGGATGAGGAAGCATTGGAAAGGGTACAGAGGAGATTTACCAGGATGCTGCCTGGTTTAGAGAGTATGCATTAACATCAGAGATTAAGGGAGCTAGGGCTTTACTCTTTGGAGAAAAGGAGGATGAGAGGAGACATGATAGAGGTATACAAAATATAAGAGGAATAGATAGAATGGACAGCCAGCGCCTCTTCCCCAGGGCAGCACTGGTCAATTCAAGGGAACATGGCTTTAAGGTAAGGGGTGGGAAGTTCAAGGGGGATATTAGGAGAAGGTTTTTAATTCAGAGAGTGGTTGGTGAGTGAATTGTGCTGCCTGAGTCAGTGGTAGAGGCAGATACACTAGTGAAATTTAAGAGACTACTGGACAGTTATATGGAGGAAGTTAAGATGGGGGGGTTATATGGGAGGCAGGGTTTGAGGGTCGGCACAACATTGTGGGCTGAAGGGCCTGTACTGTGCTGTACTCTTCTATGTTATAGATAGTAGAGCCAAAGCAACTGAAGACCTTGCTAGCAGACATGGATGGTAAAGTGGGTAAGACTTGTTGGGTTTAGGGTTAGTTCTAGTTCTTTATTTCCAATATATGGTATTTGGAAACCATCTCTCACCATCTGCCCTGCCAACCCCCTCAGAATGAGCTTGTCACTATTTCTTCTAAACTCCAGAAACAACAGGCCTAAGTTAGGCTGAATTGCTAATCATAAGATTCTCTTAATTTTGAGGAATCAACCTAGTAATGTGGCCAGAAATATTTTTCTTCACACACACTGTAGAAAATCTGGTATGTTTTTTTCTTAATAATAAATTGAAAAGTTGAGGTCAATGGATAGACTTCTGTTGTATAAAGTTGGTAAGGTATGTGGACTAGAAAAGTGGAGTTGAGATGCATGTGTCCTGTGGTGTAACTGAACGGTAAAACTGACAAAGGGATGAATATCTTGTTTGAGCAATGTATCTTGTCTAGAACAGTTAAAATTTAATTTCCTTAAGTTTGCCCAATGTCGCTTGTTAACCCTACTTTGGTTTGTTATCATAAATTGTTTAGTGCTGTGTTGAGCTGTTGCAGCATTCTGCATTGATATCAGTGTTGTGACATGTGCCAAGATAATGCATAAGACTTTATAATTTCACACTTAGTCCTATAAGGAAATGTTAGGTTAGCTGAGTAAATGCTTGATAAAATAGTTTTTGAAGAGTATTGTGGTGGGGGAATAGAGAGATGGAAAGGTTTCAGGAGGATATTCTGTCACTTGCAGGCTGGATAAAGGTACTGTCATGAATTAACGAATTCTAAAAGATTAGGAGTGCAGAAGACAAAACCTAGATGAATGACAATATCTCAG
Source organism: Mobula birostris (assembly GCF_030028105.1). Lineage (NCBI taxonomy): Eukaryota > Metazoa > Chordata > Chondrichthyes > Myliobatiformes > Myliobatidae > Mobula > Mobula birostris. The sequence continues at coordinate 40,643,239 of NC_092388.1, read as the reverse complement.
AATGAGAGAGAGGAAAGAAGGAACAAGGGCAAACATAATTAGTCTACTGAACAGTACCTTCTGCACAGTGAAGTCATGTTCAATTTCAAATATATTGTCACCGGCATATATTCCCAGGGTATATCTGGATGAAAATTAATCTTTCTCCGAAACAGCACAAAACATTTCAAACAAAACGTAAATAACCTCTCTGATCTCTGACCTAAATCTAGTGCCTGTCTTTCTTCCCACATCCCACTTGCCATTCACCGTTGACTTGGCAATAATACCTGTTTGTAGAAGAGAGACCCACATTTGTACCACTTTGGTGTGTGACATCACTCAAAGGATTTGGCCGTACTTTAAGACGGAATTTAATGCAGTTGTCCCTCCAAAGAGAAAATAATGCTTGCAGAGCATCCGGATGTGACTTAACAGAGGAAGTTGAATTTAAAATGGTAGAATTCTCACATTGGTAGTCAATTAGAGTTGGTTTGCACTTGGATAATGGGGGTCTGGTAGAAGGTGCAAGTTCAAATACATTGTTTTGGAAATTGAAGAGAGTTGTTTTGGACTTCTTGTGAATACATTTTTACATGCACACTTGTAGCTGTAGCTTTAAGGTACTACAAGGTAATACATGTAAAATGGTTTAAAATCAATCACCTTTTACCATAACCAATGGAAGTATATGAAGAATCTTTATTATGTCGCATATTTACTTTGTTGCCTGATATTTATATGCGTTCCAATGAGGTTCTGTTTATGTGATGCTTACAACAGAGGATCATTTACTGTAATATGATCACTGGCTATTTGAATATAGTATTTTGCAATTTTGGACAGACAACGATTACAGTGGAGCAAACAGAATTAGTCTGCTGCTGCTGCATAACATAGAAACATAGAAAACCGACAGCACAATACAGGTCCTTCGGCCCACAAAGCTGTGCTGAACATGTCCTTACCTTAGAAATTACCTAGGGTTACCCATAGCCCTCTATTTTTCTGAGCTCTGTATACCTGTCCAGGAGTCTGTTAAAAGACCCTATTGTACCCACCTCCACCACCGTTGCTGGCAGCCCATTCCATGCACTCACCACTCTCTGCGTTTTTTTAAAAAAAGAACAACTTGCCCCTGACATCTCCTCTGTACCTACTTCCAAGCACCTTAAAACTGTGCCCTCTCATGCTAGCCATTTCAGCCCTGGGGAAAAGCCTCTGACTATCCACACGATCAATGCTTCTCATCATCTTATACACACCTATCAGGTCACCTCTCATCCTCCATCGCTGCAAGGAAAAAAGGCCGGGTTCACTCAACCTATTCTCATAATGGGCGTGTTTAAGAGGCAGGTTTATTTTTGAACCAGGTTGGTTTAATTGGGGGGGAGGGGGGAGTGGGGGTTGTGCACGCGATCAACTAAAGATTGTGGTGCTTGACAGCTGGAGTCTCCTGGACATTTGCCACTTCCCTCAATGCTAAATCTAGCGCTAGATTTGGACCTTTCTTGACCCTCCCAACGGTGAATCAAAGACCATAGTTAAAAGCTGTGTGTTCGATTACACAATGTATATTGGCTCACTGCAAAATGAAAACCTGGAACACTACAAGCTCTTTATCTCTATCAACTTATTCTTAGTCCTTGAACTTATTTGTCATCGAGGGACTGAAATGTTTAAACTCAGCTGAACTTCGGAAAGCTGTTAATTCTCTATGAGTTAGTTGCTGGCTGTTTTGAAAGGAGACTGAATGTTTGATCGTTTCTGAAATCAGTACCTTCTGTTTGGTCTGGGTGTGAGAATCATGTTGCAGGTAATTAGAGTTGCGGAGCAGATCACCAATGATCTGATTGAAGAATGGAGTGGTCTCGAAGGACTTAATGGCCAGCTTCTGTTACCCATGTTCCTGACGCTGTTGACTGAATATGTTGCATTGAAAGCTGCTATGAACTTGTGTCCATATGATGTACATGTTCAATTGACTGTACAGATTAAAGAAGGTTAAGAAGGGAAGTCCATTTCTCCACCCCCCCCCCCCACACTTTTGGAAATAAGCTTACTCTTTCACCTGATATACAAAGGACAGAATAGATAAATTCCCAATAAATTCCACCATTCTGAGATCTATCAGCTTTTCTTAAAATAAAAGCTGGTATTTCCTTACAGGCAGCCTTATGTTTAATAAGCTTCATCTGACTGTGGTGTTCCTTCAAAATCTACTTTGTTTGTGATAGCCATCTGATGAGTGCTTCATTGTCTGATCTAACATCTGTTAGCTTAGGTCAAAGCACCAAGCACTGTAATTGATTGTCTAGAGCACAGCAACTTCAAACAGTCATTCCAACAAGATGTGGTTGGTTCTGGCAAACCAATGCACATTATCTGTTGCATGCAAAAGTTCATAACATCCCAGAGGGGAACTGGGAGAATGTGGCTGTGAGATTAATATGACAAATGTTTCAAACAATCATCACATGTACAAAAGACAAAATGGACCTCCTCCTCCGCTTTAAGACTGTGATATGCTTAATATTACAAATTCATCCTCCTATCTGTAAAATAATCCTCTAACATTTGGACATGGATGACATTACTGCTTTAAAACAACGAATTGTTGAATAAACATCATTACTGGGGTCATTGTGATAATGTGGCCCCCTCATTCAGAATGCAGAGGGAAATCTTGTTCTGCAGAGAGAGGGGTTACAAGCAAAGGTGGGAGGGGTGAGAAAGGCAGATGAGAGGTCCTTTAAAGTGGAAATAGGACTCATGGCTTTGTGGAATATAATTACTCTACTATAGTCTATATTTTGGAATGGCTTTAAACAACAGTTTGTAGTGACTTCTTGCTCAGCCCTCAGAATGTGCTGCTAGGGATGAGGGCACTAATGGAATTGGAGGTAAAGGGAGGTGGGTCACAATTGTATGGTAAGAGATGTTTCACTGATGGTGTTGCTGCGCTGGGAAATTAATGAGGCAGCACCCACCCGTCTCTTGCTGCCTCGTGGCACACTTGCAGCATTAAAATGGTTTGTTCTGGCGTGTCCCACCAATGCAATGAAGACTGGTGGTGTGTGTGTGTGTGCTGAAGCCAAGGTGACGTAGCAGCTGAGAGCTGAGGTGTTATCATAGTGAACCGTCAAGGTTGAGGAGAGCCAAGCAGTTGAAACAGTGAGTGTGATGATATTGAGTCCTAGAGTCTCAAACTTAAGCCAAGACCTTAAGTTTTTTTAGCTGTCTATAATTATCCTCACTTTAGGGAGATAATAATGTATCGAAGTATAATTCAAAGACTAATTTAATTATCAACCATAGTCACTTTACTGAAGGGGTTTAGCTATCAAGAATCACCATTTCAAGTGGTGACTCACCCCCGCAACCAAGGAGGAGGTACTTCCAGCTAATAAAGCGGATTAAGGGAGTTATTTTAGTTTAAATGAAACACATTTATCTAAAGGAATTATTCTAGTAGAGATTATAATTCTACAATGGACTTCCAGCGACAAGTACAATTCTTACAAACTAGAAAATCATACCGATAAGCTGCAGATGAACATGTCTAACACCAACTGAAGGCACTGGGAGGAGATTTTTTTTGGGTTGAGGCTGAGGTGTGAACTCTGTCTTCACCTCTGTAACACCCGCCTTACCCTTAGTGAATTCTAATATTTACACTCAGTGGCCGCTTTATTAGGTGCTTTTCTGCACACACCACTGTTGTAATGCATGGTTATTTGAGTTACTGTCACCTTCCTGTCATCTTGAGCTAGTCTGGCCATTGTCCTGACTAGTTGAAGCTGACAGGGAGATGACAGTAACTCAAATAACCACGTGTCACAATTCTCATTAGTGAGACGTTTTCACCCACAGAACTGCCGCGTGTTGTTGCTCTTTGTTTCTCGCATCATTCTCTATACACTAGAGAAACTGTTGTGCGGGAAAATCCCAGGAGATTAGCAGATTCTGAGATGCTCAAACCACTCAGTTTGGCAGCAACAATCATTCCACGGTCAAAGCCACTTAGATCACATTTCTCCCCTTTCTGATGTTTGGTCTGAGCAACAACTTGACCATGACTGCATGCTTTAATGCATTGAATCACTGCCTCATGATTGGCTGATTAGGTATTTGCATTAACAAGGAGGTTTACCTAATAAAGTGGCCACTGCATGTATTTTTTTTAACCATTCATCTAGTGATAACCTCAAATGCATGTGAAATTTTCACAACTGCATTGATCAGATAAGATGGCATGACCCTTAGGCTCACAAGCAACGTCGTGTCTTCTGATCAATTTACAGTCTCAGTTAGGTCACTGATAGGCTTCCTGGGCCTGGCTAGCATTGCTTCTCAAGAGGATAGTTCGTAACAGGGGTTACCTTGAAAAATGTCTTCTGCTTTGCAAAAACAAATGTGCAGGCTGCCTTGGGTGTGCTGGTTGTTAATTGAAACAATGCATTTCACTAAGTTTTGATGTGCGTGTGATAAATAAATCTGAAAAAAAAGCTGACTTCAGCAAAAATGCTTCCTTGACCCTGGATAGTGAATATGCATCATGAGCAGGGTGGCAGCAGCTTCCATCGCAGGCAGTGTTGTGCTGTGCTAGGAAGCTGCCGCAGACCCCTGCCCTTCACTGCCAGCATCGAGCCTGCCCTCGCAGGCAGCCCCTGCAGGTTACCCTGGTGCTCACTTCGTCCTGAGCCCTGGGTGTTGAGATCACTTTCACTTTTTATAGACATCTGTTAGTCTCGTGAAACCATGGATTTGCGCCTTGGAAGGTTTCCAGGGCGCAGGCCTGGGCAAGGTTGTATGGAAGACCGGCAGTTGCCCATGCTGCAAGTCTCCCCTCTTCACGCCACTGATGTTGTCCAAGGGAAGGGCACTAGGGGCGATACAGCTTGGCACCGGTGTCGTCACGGCTGAAATGACAAAACAACTTCACTGCTGCGGGGTTGCAGTAGAGGACAGGGATTTGTGGCAGGTTTCCAGCATAGCAGTACAGAACCACATGAATGTCTTTTTAAGGCACAGTGGGTTTATAGCCGTGAGTGTTCAGAAAACCATGGCCAAGAGTGCTATAATAAATGGCACTCGGCAGTGCAACACCAAGTAATCAAGAGCACTGATGAACACAGCCACCCCTTGTGCAAATCTATACTGACACTTTTTGTTCCACATCGACTTTGTCAATATTCCTGAACTGTGAACTGATTCCAAATCTGGGGGATTAACATGGATAACCTACTGGGGCTGCTTGGCCCAGCATGCCTGAGTAATCACTGGGACTGTTCTTGACCTTTTGTCATGTGTGCCGCACTGACAGTTAACAATGTGGAATAGAAGATATTAGCGAGCATAGCAGTTGCTAGCTGCGTTTTTGATGGAAGGCTCAATATTTAACTTGATCTCTGCAGTGCTCTTGATGGGTGCGACAACTAGATAAATTATGTATTTTTTTTTCCTCTAAGGATATGCCTCTCCTGAAGTTCACCTCCCATCTAATATCTGTGAGTAATTGTTATGCGGAGCTGATTGGGGAGGAGGGAGTCAGCAACGTGCTTTCTTTTTTTGTTTTCAGGAAAATGCTTCCTAAGCATTTCACATTCCTGTGCTTTTTAAATTCTAATCCTGATCCCATCTGTTAGCCAGTTGGCTCTGTCATATCCATATTAATCTCCTCCACATCCAACTTGTTTTTCATCCAGTCGTGGTCATTGGCTTTTGTATCTCAGGAAAAGCCGCAAGTCTGTGGCTGGCGTTTTGGTGCAGGCTGAGAGCCAGACAAAAAAAAACAAAATATTCACAGGTTGCTATTCACTCAACCAATTGTGCCAGAAACTCAGTTTAAGCAGTCATTAAATAGTGTTTAACACTATTGCTCCTTCATTGCAAACGGTGTGAAAATGATTCTCAATATTTTCAAATTGTTTTCTCCTGTCTTTATTCTCCTTTGCAACTCTGTTCTTGTGAATGGATACTCGGTCTACTTTCTGCCTCGGAAAAGCAGCCAGTTTAATGGAAGATCTGTCCTACCCTGGAACTTCTCCCTTCTCCCCACTTCCACCAGGCAGAAGATACACAAGCTTGATAATGCACACTGCTGGGCTCAAAGACAGCTTCTGCCCTGTTGCTGGAAGACTCTTGCACGCATTTCTTGTATGTTAAAGATGGACCCTTGACCTCACTATCTACCTCGTCATAGCCTTGCCACCTTATTGCCTAACCACGCTGCACGTTCTCTATAAAAGTAACTGGAGCTCTATTTTCTGCACGTTATCATTACTTTTCCCAAATGATGCCTCAAAGTACTTGCATTTTGAAATGATCTGCATGGATGGTGTGCAAAATTAAGTTTTCCCACTATCTCAGTATATGTGACAATAATAAACCAATATGAAAATATTGTTATAATTGCACTTCATTATTCCATTGCCTCTCCTTTCTAAAGACTTAAGATGCAAAGGGGAGGACCCTTTAAGAAACTTGGCTTTCTACAGCATTCATACCAACAACTCCTCACATTGCTGCTGAACGAGCTAAGGTCAAAGATATAAGAGTAGGCTAACCCCCTTCCCCTCCCCCCCTCCACCACCCCTCTCCTCCCCTCCACCCTTCTCCATTCCCCTTTCTCCCCCCTCCCCCCTCCCCCCTCCCCCCTCCCCCCTCCCCCCTCCCCCCTCTCCCCTCTCCCCTCTCCCCTCTCATCTCTCCCCTCTCCCCCCTCTCCCCTCTCCCCCCTCTCCCCTCTCCCCTCTCCCCCCTCCCCTCTCCCCCCTCTCCCCCCTCTCTCCCCTCTCCCCCTCTCTCCCCTCTCCCCCTCTCTCCCCTCTCTCCCCCCCTCCCCTCTCTCCCCCCTCCCCTCTCTCCCCCCCTCCCCTCCCCTCTCCCCCTGTCCCTCTCTCTCTCTCCCCTCTCCCTCCCCCCATCTCTCCTGGTCATTTTTTGTGACATTCTCCTGGTTTCCCTTTAGACGGCCACTTGAGATGGAATGTGAAAGACGTGGAGCGGCATATGGTTGTTGCCAGCTTTGATTGGATAAATTCCATCACGTGGTGTCTTGTCTCCAATCATTAACTATGTGTTGTACCTTCCCCACATTCCACCAAGTCCCCCATCCATCTACATTCACCCACTTGGAAAAAAAGCAGATTATTTTACTACTCGATTGGGTGTGCCAGCCTCAATTTTTTAAAATGTATTTATAGAAATAAACAATTATTTTAATCCTCTGGTGATTTTACTCCTGAGCAGTTTGCAGACATGCCCTGGAGATTAACCTTAGTTCCTAGATACTCAAACTGGCAACATCAGGCATACATCATGAACTCATTGCGCTGTTTTGGCACTCAGTATTCTGGACCAACAGATTGCTTTGAGTAACATTGGGTTCTGGATCAACTAAGAATCCTCTAATGCATCTGACTCATGGATCAGGGCAAGGTTTGGTATGACTGCAGCCTGGCTTTACTGCTTGCCCAATACCACATGCCTCCTATACAAATAGTGAACTAGATCAGTCAGCCGTCTCACAAAACACAGGAATAACGTTTTGTGTACATTTCGTGATCTGGCAGCTAGATGCCTGGTTTGGCCTAGTCATTAACAGATTTGTTGAAGGTTTTGAAAATTAAGGAAGCACTGGAGATTGTAAGTAGAGGTGCAGAAAACATTCTCATGCAGGTGGAGAAACAGTGTACTTTGTAGGCTTGTAATGGACCTTTGTAGCTAACCTATCCTCAAGATTCAGAGGAGTAGATTTAGGATGGAGAAGAGGAGGAACTGCTTTTCTCAGAGAGTGGTGAATCTGTGGAATTCTCTGCCCAATGGCTACCTCAGTAAATATATTTAAGGCAAGGTTGGACAGATTGTTGCATAGCAGGGGAATTGAGAGTTATGGGGAAAAGGCAGGTAGGTGGAGGTGAGTCCATGGTGAGATCAGCCTCAATCTTATTGAATGGCAGAGCAGGCTCGATGGGCCAGATGACCTACTCCTGCTCCTGTTTCTTATGTTCTTATCCCTGAGACGGAAACAGAGCTGAAGAAAATGAAGAGAACAGTGAGGTGGATTGTGTGAAGGTGAGAGCTGAGTGGAAATTGATAATTTTTTTGAATTTGTTCTGAGTCTGTGAAGTAGCACCATTCGATCCAGTGATGATGTACCAAGGGGAAGAGCTGGTGGGGCGGGGCGGGGGGGGTGTCTACCAATCAGAACAAAAGTAGACTGTCCGCTGACCACATAAATAGTTAGGCACAGTGTGGGCCTTCTGTAAGTGCCCACAGTTACACCTTTTGATCTGGAGAAAGCGTGTTAAAGAAATTGTTCTTCAATGGAAGAACAAATGAAAATACTGACATACAGATATAGTAAGTTGTATATCGTTTTCAATGACAAATAAACTTTGTTCTCGGGGCCAAAATGTTTAAAGTATAAGGGAAAGTAGTATGGTGTCTGTATTCCTGTGAAACAAAGCTAAAGTGATCAAAGATGTTTGTTGGGGGGGATGGAGGTGGAGAGTATGGGGAAACCACCTACTCCAGCACAGGACTGCAGAAAGTATATTGAACCAAGGTATATTCCTGCCACAAAGAAAGACCAGGCCTATATTCCTCTGTCAATACTGATCAGTATCTGTAGTTGTGTAACATTTTTGAGATGGACAATGACAATGCATTGCTTATTAACTGACAGCTTATAATTCGTTTTCAGCAATCACTTACTTTAAAATTTGGCTTTGATTCAGAACAAGGACTTTGGTCTTGGCGTGAGCCTGACCCCAAACCTCATCTAAGGTGTTCACTGGATCAACAACGTACTTCGAAAAATAACAAAATGGGTCCTGGTTCTGCAAACAGAATTGAATGATGTTTCTTTAGCTCTGTGGTCTCATTGAGGAGGGGAGTAGAGATACTGACTAGAACTTTCCCTGATACTCAACCAATTAGCCTTGAGCCAATGCTATCTGTATGTCCCAAGTTGGAAAGTGAAGAGCTGGAGATCATTAACCGAGAACCATAGGCGGTCCTGATGAGGGGTCTCTATCTTAATGTCTACATTCAGTGGCACTGACCTCAACGATAATGAAGTGCTTTGAGCAACTTGCTATGGGTCACATTAAATCCCGTCTTCATGCTACTTCGGACCATTTCCAGTTTGCTTACTGCTCAAATTGGTCCACTAACGATGCCATTGGCTCTGACCTCCCCTCCGTCCTGTCCCACCTGGAAGATGATGCCTCATACACCAAGATGCTGTTTATTGACTTCAGCTCGGCATTTAAAACGGTCATCCCTCAGGAGCTGGTGGGTAAACTGTCCTCGTTGGGTGTCAACACCTCTCTCTGTAACTAGATCTTGGACTTCCTGACAAAGATCACAGTCAGCCTGACATCTCTAGATCCATCACGCTGAGCGCTGGTGCTCTCCAAGGGCTACGTGCTCCATGTACCGCTGTTCACACTGCTGTCACAGGACTGTACTGCCAGATCCAGCTCAGACCGAATCATCAGGTTTGCTGATGACACAACAGTGATTTTTCTCATCGACAACGATGACGAGATGGCGTACAGAGAAAAGGAGAGCGGCTGGTAGAATGGTGCAAGCAAAACAGCTTGAGTCTCAGTGTGGACAAGGCTAAAGAGATAATAGTGGACTTTGGGAAGGTGCAGGTGATCACTCCCTGCTGCACATCAGGAGTGGAGGAAGTTGGGAGCACTTTTCTGGAAGTGGAAGCACATTCTGGAAGTGCACGATAGGGGACAATTTCACCTGTCCTCAACACTACCTCCTTTGGTCAAGAAAGCACTTCCTGTGGATACTGAGGTAGATGAAAGTACCACACCCCACCACCCACCATTCCAACCATTTTTTACAGCAGCACCGTTGAAAGTGTCCTGACCAGCTATATCACTGTCTGGTACAGGAACTGCAAGGCATCTGACTGCAAAACCCTACGAAGGATTGTGAGGACTATTGAGAGGATCATTAGTGTCTCTCTTCCACCTATCCAAGTTATTTATCAAGAGCACTGTTTATGCAGGGCACTTAGCATTGTCAAGGATCCCTCCCATCTGTCCAACAATCTCTTTGACCACCCCTCCCACCACCCCACCATCAGGCAGGAGGTATCATAGCATTAGGACAAGGACTGTTAGGATGGGAAACACCTTCTAACCCCAGACTGTGAGACTACTGAACTCCCTGCCACCTCCCAGGCCTCATCACATATGAAATGCCAGTAGCGTTATACTGTTTAATTTTTAAACTTGTGTGTTTAGTACACCTTCTGTGGTAAATGCACCTTATGCTAAATGTCAATCATCTAGAATATATTTTGTTATTTGTGGTAATATTACTTTATGTGTTGTGTGTGAGTTGTATGTGCTGCTTCATTTGGTGGTATACATGTATCTGGTTGAATGACAATAAACACACATAAAAGTTGCTGGTGAAAAGTTCTTGGCTCCATCCTTCCCCTTCCTGTCTTCTCCTATCATTTTGGATCTCCCCCTCCCCCTCCAACTTTCAAATCCCTTACTCACTCTTCCTTCAGTTAGTCCTGACGAAGGGTCTCGGCCTGAAACGTCGACTGCACCTCTTCCTAGAGATGCTACCTGGCCTGCTGCGTTCACCAGCAACTTTTATGTGTGTTGAATGCCAATAAACGTCAACTTGAAACGTCCACTGTTTATTTCCCTCCATGGATGCTACCTGACCTGCTGAATTCCTCTAGCATTTTGTGAATGTTAACCAAGGGAGGTTCTTGTGGAAAATGCTGTTTCAATGAGACATTAAGCCATCTGCCCTTCCAGGTGGATTCTTGGTCAAAGAAGAGAATAGTCTTGCATGGTATTTATTCCACATCAACATCATTAAAGATGATTGACTAATCACTTTAAAGACATCCGTTAGTCTTGCAAGACCATGGATCTGCGCCTGGAAAGTCTTCACTCTCCAGGGCACAGGCCTGGGCAAGGTTGTATGGAAGACTGGTAATTGCCCATGCTGCAAGTCTCTCTCTCTACGACGCCGATGTTGTCCAAGGGAAGGGCATTAGGACCCATACAGCTTGGCACCGGTGTCATCACAGAGCAATGTGTGATTAAGTGCCTTGCTCAAGGACACAACACCCTGCCTTGGCTGGGGCTCGAAATCACGACCTTCAGATCACTAGTCGAACGCCTTAACCATTTGGCCACGTGCCCACACAGACGAATCATTTGGAAACTGATTATTGCGAGTGGGCTCCCTCAATATCTATATTACTAAAGTAACTGTGCTTCAAAAGTACTTCATTTGTTGTAAAGCACTTTTGGATTTACTATAGGGGGAACAACGCAATTCAATTTCAAGTTTTTTGCTCTGTTAATAACCATCGGACTACAAAGACACATGCTGCACGAGTAGAAAGCAGTGCTCCCTTTTACAATTTGTACTTTGCACAGCATTCCTGCGGTCCTAATTGACTGCAAACAATGCCATTGCACGATGTACTGAAAACAAGAGCAGTTGATGGAGTGTGTGAACTGCATGGCCATCTGTCAATCATCCTGACTTGGCTTTCAAATTGGGGTTAGTTTGGTTCTTAGGAGTATTAGATGTTAGATGGAATGAAATCTCCTCGGTAACAGAGGTTGAAACTCATTCACTTTCAGTGGACTAAACGCAACAGATCCATGAGGCGTGGAGAGGATCTCAGGTGATGTCTGAGTGATAACGACCAATGAAAGAAGTAGAAAACTTACAAATCTATAACATCTTCCCTGATTTCAGAGATTCTGCAAGATTGATGGTCAATAGAGCTCTTGGTTAAGTGTGGTTACTATTGCACTGTAGGAAACTCAGCAGCAAACAGATATTTTCAGCCACCGATGGTACAGAACTATGAACATCGGTCTATCACTGTACAAACTATGTATAATACTGTTGAGCAGAGATTTGCTGTGATATAACACAATGCAATGGAAGAGCTGGGTACAGGTCTATCACAGTACAGCACTGGTGTACAAAATTAATAGGCACTGCTCTGTCACTGCAATGTGGATACAGAACTAGAAGCGCAAACACGAGGAATTCTGCAGATGCTGGAAATTCAAGCAACACACATCAAAGTTGCTGGTGAATGCAGCAGGCCAGGCAGCATCTCTAGGAAGAGGTACAGTCGACGTTTCGGGCCGAGACCTTTCGTCTAGTCCTGACGAAAGGTCTCGGCCTGAAACGTCGACTGTACCTCTTCCTAGAGATGCTGCCTGGCCTGATGCATTCACCAGCAACTTTGATGTGTGTTGACAGAACTAGGAGCACAAGGTTGTAACTGCAAGGTACTGGGGTACAGAACTTGCTGGCACAGGTCCATCACTGTAAGTTGCTGGGATACAGAATTGGTTAGAAATGGTCTGGAACTGCAAGGTGGTGCCTACAGAACTGGTTTGTCATGGTGACATGCTGTGATAGAGAAATGGTGGGAGCAGATCTGTGACTGTAAGATGCTACAGTACTGGTCAAGAAAAAAATTCATCCTGACACTAGGTACAATTTAAAAGTGCTCCTATGATGAATTGGTTCTGGCAGTAAAATTTTATGAATTGGCATCTCTACTGTGTCCATTTACTCTAACTGGGCGTACTGGAACAGATTCCTATTTCTAAAGCTGATGGCACAGCTGGGAGAGGAGGAAATGTATTCTCTGCACACTTTCTGCTTTCCACAGGGATTGCTCCCTACGTGAATCCCTTGTCCATTCGTCCCTCCCCACTGATCTCTCTCCTGGCACTCACCGTAGCAAGTGGAACAAGTGCTACACCCGCTCCTACACCTCCTCCCTCACTACCATTCAGGGCCCCAAACAGTCCTTGCAGGTGAGACGACACTTCACCTGTGAGTCTGTTGGGGTCACTTACTGTGTTCTGTGCTCCCGGTGTGTCCTCCTGTATATCGGTGAGACCCGACGTAGATTAGGAGACCGCTTCACCGAGCATCTATGCTCCGTCCGCCAGAACAAACAGGATCCCCCAGTGACCACCCATTCTAATTCCACTTCCCATGCCCATTCCAATGTGTCTATCCATGGCTTTCTCCGCTGTTGTGATGAAGCCACACCTTATACTTCTGATGGCATGAACATCGATTTCTCAAACTTCCAGTTAAGTCCCTCCCCAACCCCCTTCACCATTTCCCTCCCTCACCTTGTCTCCTTCCCCACCAATCGCCTTCCCCTTTTTTCTTTCTTCCATGGCCTTCTGTCTTTTTCATCATTCAACTTCCCAGCTCTTTACTTCATCCCTCCTCCTCCTCCAGGTTTCACCTATCACCTTGTGTTTCTCACTCACCTTTCCCCCCACCTTTTAAATCTACTCCCCAGCTTTTTTTCTCAGTCCTGCTGAAGGGTCTCAGCCTGAAACATCGACTGTACTTTTTTCCATAGATGCTGCCTGGCCTGCTGAGTTCCTCCAGCATTTTGTGCGTGTTGTTCGGATTTCCAGCATCTACAGAGTTTTTGTTGTTAGGAAATGTATTTAGCTCATTGACTTTGGGAAGTGGGAAATATTTGCCCTTTGAGAGAAAGGGAGTAAGGTCAAAGAGCTAGAATTAAAAATCAGCCTTTATTTTTTCCCTGAAATCCCTGGATTCATGCCTTTAAATTTTGCTTGTGATAGTGCACAGACAGAGAGAACTGCATGCTTTCAAAAAAACTGGTCAGAATTCAGGAGGTAGAAACTGGAAGATCATTCAATTTACTTTTTCTTCTTTTTCACTATTTCATATAATTTGGAACAACATCCACAGTTTCCGGCAAGAACTTGTCCCAATGACCCTGTGCTTCTTCTGTGGTCTTCTATCATGTAAATGCCTTCCTCAGTGAGGTTGAGTCTAGCAAATTTCTATTTGGCCTGAGGCTTAGTAAAATGCTAGGCTCACGTTGTATTTCTGAGGTGCCTTCTCCTGTTCCTGTCTTTTACTTTTTTTAATAGGTCTCTTGTTCATTCATATTTATTTTCCTTCTCTCATTCATATACTCCCAGCCCTCTGCTCAGCTTGCTTGTTTTCGTCCCCTTTATCTTTCACAAGAAATACAGTAGATTCCGGTTAATTGGAACATTCCAGTGCAGCCATTTATTAGGGACAACTCTTAAAGAACAAAAACAAATTGAGAAAATAACCAGGATTCCCTTCGTTTATTAGGAATGATTAATTAGGGTAGGAGACTGTGCCGAACATTTTCCAACTAGTGCCAGTCGCGTGCGCTTGTGTGGCCATTAGACTTAGAGCTTAGAGCGAACAGTTTGTAAATAGCGCCAGCTGCACGTGTTTGTGTTCAAAAATCCGTGATCTTTCTCGCTGATAGTCAGCGAGAAATGATCAGTAAGACAATTCTGAGCTGTTTTGCTCACTTTGTTTTCATGCAGTCAGACTTGGAGATGCCAGAAACAGCTAGGAATGAAAACAAAATGAATTCACTAGTTCAACAAGTTAGGAACTACAAAGAATTTGAAGATATTGACAATCATCTTGAATGTTACCTTTGGTCCCCATCGGACACTCTGCTCTCAGCTGTGACTCCAAGTAATTTGTTTGCATGTGACAGTGGCCACAGCCTGGTACTCCACTTTGACAGGCAGGCTAAACCAGGTGGGAGGGTAGCCAGTGGGTCTCGTACCCCAGTGAGATAAGGACATACATATCCCAGCATGCAAAGTCTTCTCTGGTGGACTGGGCGGCTGAAAATCTATGGTGAGATCCAACAGCCAGGAAGGCAGTTCTGCAACGAAGATCGAAGAGCATGATGAGGCACAGAAGAAGACTTCGTCATCTACTGCAGCCAGGGAAGACCCCAGTTGTGACGTCCGCTTGTAGCTCTGGACCCCGACTTCCGAGGTGAAGAGAGTGGAGCTACCCCAGTGCGATGGCGTTTCTACTTCTAAAAGCTCTTCCACACAGGTTTCCTGTCATCCTTGGATATGCCAGAAGATCACCTGTAGTACCACTAGTGTTCTAATTTGTTCTACATTTAATCTAAAAACATAATGGCATTTTGTCTTTTCCGTACATTTTTAACTATTTTCGTGAACCTTCAGCTAATTAAGTCAGCCACTTAATGGTCCAAAATGTAATGTTCCTAAAGGGTCCCAATTAATGGAATCCGCTATACTGGAAATTGAAAGAAGTCCTTGGATAAATTGAATTTCCTTCAGGTTTGGTGAGGACAGATAAAATTTCAGCCTCATCACACCTGGGTTGTGATGTCAGGTTGCACACTATCTTGTTGATGATCACACCATCCTTTGGGAAGTTTTTTTTCTTTCTCTGCTGTTTGTGATTTTCCATTTTGCCTATTTGTTTATTTGTGAAATGATCTTTACTCCGTAATACAACATAGAACGTAGAATAGTACAGCACAGTACAGGCCCTTCGGCCCACAGTGTGCAGACTCTCAAACCCTGTAATGACTTCTGTTTATTTAGACTATGGGAACAAGACAAATGCAGCCTCAGAACCCGATGATGTTGATAACAAAATCATACAGCTCTTTAACATTTCCACCTTTCATTTTAAACTCATAATATCAATTTCTTTTGAGAGTTGCCGTGCACTATTGGGCCAAGTGGTATTGGTATTAAGAAGGTGGGACTGTGTTAACCAGGCTACAGATTGTTTAGGACATTTTGCAACATTAATACTAAATATTTGGATGAGGATAAAAT
This sequence comes from Mobula birostris, assembly GCF_030028105.1. Classification (NCBI taxonomy): domain Eukaryota; kingdom Metazoa; phylum Chordata; class Chondrichthyes; order Myliobatiformes; family Myliobatidae; genus Mobula; species Mobula birostris. The sequence continues at coordinate 40,627,559 of NC_092388.1, read as the reverse complement.
AATTTAGAAAGAGCTAAATTGTATTTGACAGTACATGCTTGAGTACCTTGAAGGGACAGATAAACTAGTTGGGCAAAAATGCAGTGGATTATGGAATAAGTATACTTTTGGACAGTGTTGGATGAAATATCTAAAGAGCCCATTTTGACCTAAATGACTGTACTTATGTACTATTTACTTGCATGTAAGGTACCTAGGAGAAGTGGTGAGAGAAAAACACTGTAGTTTGGGTAAGGGATTTTCTCAGTTATTTAATATCCACTTGAGCTCAGCGCTTGCACTTTCTTTTTGAAACTAAATTAAGGGTCAATATTTTTGTACTTTCATAACTGGTGAAAGGAGGGTAGAAAGAGGAACAGGCTAATTGTTGCCGTGTCCAGAGGAGAATAGAGCAACACAGTTCATTCAGTTTGAAATCCCTTATGTTTTTTGTTATTCTCTTTATCAGTAGCATTGCCGTGTATCAACTTGCTTAGGAAGTCCCTGTGGATAGCATCTTTAAATAAAAATGACAATGCTGGATTGTATATTTGTTTAAAACTAAATTATTACACAATTTGCCTACTTTTCTCCTTGCATGAAGATGGTCAGTTTCATTAAGTTTGTCAGAGATCTTCTTATGGAGCATGGTTATGTATGTGTCAATATTTATGCATCTTTCCCAAATTGTTTTTTTATTGTCATATGTACTGTGGAAAAACTTTGGTAGTACAAGGGAAAAGCAATATCAGTGCATAGTATTGTGCTCCAGTTACAAAGAAAGTGCAGTGCAGGTAAGACAATAAAATGCAAGACCATGACAAGGTAGATTCTGAGGTTAAGAGCCTATCTTATTGTACAAGAGGTGCACTCAATTATCTTAAACAGTATGAGAGAAGTTGATAACAGCAGGGCAATAGTGAAAGTTTTGTGCTACAGAAAGATTAATAAAGTGATTTCTGTCTTGCGAATGAGACTGACTTTCCCAGAAGGGCCAAATAGATCTCATGATCAAATGTTCGCTGACCTGAAACATCAATCCTGTTTCTCTTCTCACAGATGTAGCCTGACCTTTTGAGTAGGACCTGGTCTGTACCTATAAAGTCTTGGGTGGGGTTGGGAAGAATAAAACCGGAGGTTGTGGGTGAGATAAAAGGGTAGGTAACAGGAAGGGTGAGAACTAGGTGGCTTTGTGGTTGTGGCAGAGGGTTTGGATTTGTGAACAGGAGCTGCTAGCATCAGTCGGTGAGTGAAGGGGTCGTCTATTAACATAAGGTGCTCTATCTGCTAATCTATTCCAGGCCACCAGTGAAAGCTATGACCCAACCCTTTCATTTTGACCATGCCTAGATAACTGACATGTACCGTAGCTCCTCCAACACTTTAGCTCTCAGCCTGGATGATACAACAAGTCTCAATCCCCATCAAGGACAAGTTCATTCCAGCACTGTTAAAAATGGGGGAACTGGAATTTCTGCTGCACATTCCAGACATTTTGGGTGGCTATGTAAGCCTGAGACAGTGTGGGGTCTTTTCTGATTTCTCTTTTGATTATCGAGTAATGATCTTTCAAAAATCGATAGATTCAGGCATTGTTCCAGAGGACTGGAAAATTGTAAATGTCACTCCACTCTAAGAAAGGAGGAAGGCAGTACAGAAATTATAAGCCTGTTAGCCTGACCTCAATGGTTGGGAAGAATAGAGTTGATTCTTAAGGATTTGGTTTCAGGGTACTTGGAGGCGCATGATAAAATAAGCCAAAGTCAGCATGGTTACCTTTAGGGAAAATCTTGCCTGACAAATCTGCTGGAATTCTTTGAGGGAATAACAAGCAGCATAGGCAAAGGAGAATTGGATGTTGTTTACTTGGTTTGTCTGAAGACCTTTGACAAGATGCTGCAGGTAAGATTGCTTAGCAAGATAAAGAGCCCATGTTATTACAGGAAATATACTACCATGAATAGAGCATTGGCTGATTGGCAGCAGGCAAAGAGTGGGAATAAGGGAGCCTTTGGTGTTTGAACCATTTCCTTTTCTACTGTATGTCAATGATTTGGATGAAGGAATTGATGGCTTTGTGGCCAAGTATGTAGATGATACAAAGATAGGTAGAGGGACAGGTAGTGTTGAGGAAGCAGTGAGGCTGTAGAGGGACTAAGACAGATTGGGAGAATGGGGAAAAAAAGTGGCAGGTGGAATACAATACAAATCATGCATTTTGGTAGAAGAAATAAAAGCATAGACTATTTTCTAATCATGGAGAAAATTCAAAAATCTAAGGTGCAAAGGGACTTGAGAGACCTTGTGCAGGATTCCCTAAAGGTTAATTTGCAGGTTGAGTCGGTGTTGAGGAAGAGAACTGCAACGTTAGCATTCATTTCGAGAGGACTAGAATATAAAAACAAAGATGTAATGCTGAGGCTTCATACAGCTCTAGTGAGGCCTCACTTGAGTATTGTGAGCAGTTCTGGGCCCCTTATTTAAGAAAGAATGTGCTGACATTGGAGAAGGCTCCGAGGAAGTCATAAAAATTAATCCGGGAATGAAAAGCTTATCGTATGAGAAGTGATTGAAGGCTGTGGGCCTCTATTGTCTAGAATTTAGAGGAATGAGGGGGAAATCTAATTGAAACCTATCAAATGTTGAAAGGCTTAGATAGAGAGGATGACGAAAGGATATTTCCTGTAGTAGGTGAAGCTAGGATCGGAGGGCACAGAATAGAGGGACAACCATTTAGAACAGAGATGAGGAGGAATTTCTTTAGCCAGGGGCTGGTGAGTCTGTGGAATTCATTGCCATAGTTGGCTGTGGAGGCCTGGTCATTGGGTGCGCTTAAGGCTGAGGTTCATAGATTCTTAATTAGTCAGGGTGTGGAAGGTTATGGAGAGAAAGCAGGAAAATGGGGTTGAGAGGGAAATGGATCAGCCATGGTAAAATGGTGGATCGGACTCAATGGGTCAAATGGCCTAATCCTGTTCTTATGTCTTATGGTATTTGTGTAGTAGGTGTTCTAGATTATCTTGCCCATGTGTACTCTTCACTGAGTAGGAGGCTGTGGCTTAGTTTAACCCCTGAGGCAAGTTGTTGTACTCCCATTGTTAAAGCCAGCCTGCCCATGAAGTTAACTTAAATGGAAAAAAAAATTAACCATACTTCATCACTTTAGTTTGTCCCAAAGCATTCAGAAATCTGAATGATCTGGAACCTGCCTCACTCGTTAGTCCAGAATGAGAGCCAGGGTATGGCTGGGGTTGGGCTGTGGCACACGTGTACTGAATCCAGGGTGGTGATCAAGAACGTCATGGGTTAGGAATGTGGATAGGTTTGTGGCTGGAGCCTGGATCCAGAGTGCTTGAATATTTAGAAAAATTATTATACTCCCATGTAACAAGTGAGATAAAAGTGCATACGGGCATTACTAGAAGTAGCATCCAGTAGTCTGGCAGTACAAAAGTCAAGCCAAGTTTACTATCATTTAACTCTATAGATGTATACTGCCAAGTGCGATGACGTTTCTCCAGACCAAGGTGTAAAGCACAGTAGTACACATAACACACATATAGCACACAATAACTTAGGAAAGTAAGAATTAAATTTACAAATGAATTATGCATGGATAAGTAAAGTACAAAAATTAAATATTGTAGGGTACAGTACACATGATACAGTGACATTGAATGCGATTTGGCAGAGAGTTCAAAAGCCTAATGGTCTGAGGGAAGAAATGTGCTTCCATCCTGGCCATTCTTGTCTTAGTGCATCAGAGACTCCTGCCTGGATGGATGGGGATCCTTGATAGTACTAAGGGCCCTATGTACACAGCTTTCCTGATAAATGTCCTCAATGGATGGTAGGAAGACCCCAATGATCTTCGCTGTTTTCATAGTCCATTGTAGGGACTTCCGGTCTGCTGCTCAGCTCCTTCCATACCAGATACAGCTTGTCAGTTTTTATGTAGTAGAGATCAGAGATAATTTATAAGCTTGGCTTGAAAACCAATGAGCCCAATGGTTTGAGGCTGCATTGAAGTTAAGCTTGTTAGCTTTCTTCAGGCCAAGGGTCTGCCTCTCTTAACTACTCTGGGTCTAAAGGGTCCTCCAGCATCACACTTTGAATGCACCTCAGTGAAAGATTGACCTGCGCAGGAAATTATGTAATAAAAAGAACTAAAGAGCAAGAAGTGATGTTTATACAAAACGAACTGCATGCAAAGCAAACAGCACCTTTAGAGGCAGAACAACAATTGTCACTGATTTTTTTCCCAGATCAGAAGATGCTCAGACATCTTATTCCATAGATATCCCCTCCTCATTATTATGTAACCAATTGATGATGGCTCAAGCAATCTTGAGCTTGATTTGATTTTCTTCATAAAGTATATACTCTATTTTCTAGCGCTCTTGGATCCATGCAACTCTATCTTTGTGGATTCCTAGAAGTACAGACTATTAGGTCAGCCTTGCCCAGTCTGGAAGATTTCTGCTGGGTTTCATCCAAAAAGCAATGAAAATGTTTTAAAGTTGCGTACCAAGAAATGAACTGCCTCAAAATCTTAACCCAAATACAAGAATCTTAAATGTCAATCCTTGGGAATATATGTAATGCATTGTGCATCCTGGTCTGGAGGAGTGTTGTTTCATTTGGTATTATACGTACACGTCTATGGTTGAATTACAATAAACTTGAACTTGAATTTAACTTTAGATTTTGCCATTTCTTTGGTCTCCAACAAATTGCATGGTGATGTATTTCAGTGGGGATGTGCACTGAAAGATGTTACTCATTGTCACAGCGTTTAGTTAACCATTCCATTACCAGTAAGTGTTTTAATAGTAGCCCTAGGTAAACCTAGTTAGTCTTTCTCAAAGATGTTCAATGCTCAACAAACATAAAACAGTGAAAATGAATGACACTAACATGGTCTTGACAATAAATGTACTGTATATAGGTCCAGAGATTGTGCTTGCTGTAAGACTCAGAGGTAGATCAGTTGGGTCACAAATATACAAAAGAAGACTTTATTAATTTTCAGGACGTGGCCTTCACCGGAAAGGGGAACATGTCTTACTCATTCTTTGCTTACTGCCTTGGAAAGGTGGTGTTGAGCTGTTGACTTGGATGCTGCAACCCTTGGATGATAATTCTATCAAAGTGTTGCCAGAGAAGGAATCCCATGGTTTGGATCCAGGCTGTACACTCAGTGGCTACTTTATTAGGTACACTTACTCATTAATGCCAATATCTGATCAGCCATTTATGTGGCAGCAACTGAGTGCACAGAAGCATGCAGACATGAGGTTAAGAGGTTCAGCTGTTCAGAACAAACATCAGATATGGAAGAAATGTGATCTGGGTGACTTTGATCATGGAATGAATGTTGGTATCTGAATGGTTTGAATACCTCAGAAGCCGCTGATCTGGCAGTTTCATGCACAACGGTCTCTAGAACTCACAGAATGGTGTGAAAAACAAAAAAAGAACACTCATTGAATGGTGGTCCTGTGGGTGAAAACGCCTTGTTAATGAGAGAGGTCAGAGGAGAATGGCCAGACTGCTTCAAGCTGACGGGAAGGGGACAGTAATTCAAATAATGATGCGTAACAACAGTGGAGGGTAGAAGAGCATCTCTGAATGCACAACATGTTGAACCTTGAAGTGGATGGGCTACAGCAGCAGAAGACCACAAACATCTCAGTGGCCACTTTATTAGGTACGGGAGGTGCTTAATAAAGTAGCCACTGAGTGTAATTTCCCAGTCAGAACAACTTGTGGCTGGGAGGAAGAATGCATAATGTTCTGATGTATTTGCTCTAGTCCATCAAATTTAAAATGCTGTTGAATCACTGTGTGTATCTTTGTGTTGTTTGTGAGTGCTAATTGACTGGATAATCATTAGTCACTATCTTGGCCTGCTCTATTACGTGATGGAATCGACAGTAAATAACATCTGCAGATAGGTACATTAGTCAGCACTGGCGGGTGGAATCTTTGCAAGGAAATGTTTATGTTTTGGTTTTGCTTTAATGCTTGAGGATTAAATTTGGAAGTCTGCCTTGAATACACACACGATGAGTACTATACAGTGCCAGTGATATGTGCAAGGCAGTCAGTCATAGCCAAACGAATAGACACGTCATATTCACTTGACAGGGTGATCACTGTATTGAGGTTCCAAATGATTGGTCAATCAGAACTTCAGTTGGTAGGACAGCAAATCTTACTGCCTTCAGGGTGATGGCATTCATTGTAAATGATGTATGCACAACCTAAAGTTTAGGTTTAAAAGTTCAATACTTTGACAATGCTTGAAATAATTTTTATCCTTAATGGGTTTTCTTTCGCTCCATTTGTAGCTGGTCAATTTATTACCGGCTTTACACTGAATATCAATCATTAAAACGTTGGGAGTTTAATTGGACTGCTTAGATTTATTTAGATGTTCTACCTCACAAGATCCAAAATTGACAGGCAAGGCTGGTGGCCACACTTTACTCGAAGATCAGGGCCCACCAAAGTGTAAGCAAGTAACCACTCTCACTCATATCAGACTATTAGCAAATGGATTGTTTGTCCTGAGGTAGTTGCTGCCAGCACTGGAGAAACATGAGCTGTCAAAATGGGGAAAACAAAAGTTAAGTACTTACAGCATTGCCTTCTCATCCAAAATCCTCAGAGCCTTGTTATCCATTCTCAGACCATGATCTCCAAGCACCCTCCCTGACTGTTCAGTAGGGCATCCACCATCCACTATCTCTCTTCTGCTCACAGATTGAGGCTGTACTTGCTGGAATCTATAGCAACACATGAGATGCTGGGGGAACTTAGTAGGTCAGGCAGCATCCATAGAGGAAAATGGACGGTGGACATTTCAGGTCACGACCCTTCATCCAGTCCATCTCACATGCTTCTAAAAAGTGAAGTGGTGTTTAGATTGAGAGATATTTCGAGTTACTGTTCAGGCCAGGTGAGGAGTCTTATGTACTCTTCTGAACCTATTTTTCATCAGGAAAAATACAGCTGTGGTGAAAAAATGGTGTAGATGCGGGCACATATTCCCTATAGACAGGGCAACAAATACTTACAAGTTGACAAGTTTTGTGGATATTGTATAATTCTGATTTGATGCAAGTAGCATGATAACAAACATTAATGTATAATGAGGAGAGCTGCAGTGTAAGAATTACTTCTCCAAGAACAATGTTCTTGGAACATCTTGCCAAGGCATCTGGTTTAGATCTTTGTGTTTACTTACTTGACCCTCTGCTGAGTTAGATGAGCATCGTGAAGTAACATGTATTAAAGTTACAACTCTGAGGAATTTTGTTTTGCTTTTTATCCTTTAGATCTTCTATATTTAACATTCTCTCCACACCAAGCCAGCTTGTAGCTTCACTTCTAGCCCAAGAAAAGCACCTCGATTGTATCGAACATGCCAATGAAAGAAATCAGTTCTTAATCCTTTAGAAAGAATAATGTCAGCAGGAGAATTTTTAAATTCAACGCCTAAGGTGTTATTTCATCACGAGACTGGGGTGATTAAAAAAGAATCAATCAACTTTGTTAAATAACAGGGGCTGTTTCAATCAACAGTGATTTACTTTATTTTGGATTTATTTTCTTCCTATTTACTATCTTGGGCTATTAACTATGAAATGAAAATATCTAATAATAAGACAAGACCAAAAGACATATGAACTGAATCAGGCTGTTTGACCGATCGAGTCTGCTCCGCCATTCATTCATGATTGCTTTATTTTCCTTCTCAGTCCACTTCTCCTGCCTTCCATCTGTAATCTTTGACACCCTTACTAATAAAAAAACCTATCAACCTCTTCTCTAAATATACCCAATGACTTGTTCTCCACAGATTCACTGCTCCCTGACTAAAGAAATTCCTCCTCATTTCTGTTCTAAAGGGAGCCCCATTTATTCAGAAGGCTTAGCCTCAGAATAGAAGAACGTCCAATTAGAACAGAATGGCAATAATACAAGATGTGAGTACAAGAGTAATACATAGTTGAAGAATTCAACAAGTTTATCTATTGGCTAGTTGAGTCAAGCAACACAGTAACTTCCATTTAAAAATACCATCCTTGAGCTTGGTTGCCCTTAATATAATTCCCAACGGGATTATGAAACCAAATTCTATGGTTGATCAGAAGAATAATCAAAAGCTAGTTACTGAAAGGTTCTATAGTTTAAGCCATGCAATCATGGGGCACAGATGGCATTGATGGAGTGAAATTTGGAAGATGCGCAAGAGCTAAAATTGAAGGATTACAAAGATCTTGGTGGGTTTTAGAGATGAAAGTTATAGAGATGAGAGAGATGATCATGGAGGGATTTATAGAAGTCTGTGAATCTTAAAGTTGATCATTGAAAAAAGGCAGTGCAAATAGGAATATTTTGGAATGGGTGGTGAATGGGATTTGACATGAGTTGAAATTCACAGTACTTATTGATGTATTGATCCTTGCAGTTATGGTGGGACTGAATGTAGTGAAATGACTGGCTGCTCTGTAAGTGTTGATTGAACTGTTTGTAGAAGGCAATTGGTAAGGTTAAAACTATGTCTGAGGCACCCATCTGTATTGTAGCAAATAGGACGAAATGGGAAAAAACACTAGTGTGCAACATGAAGAATAGAAAAATATTCACTAAAACTGAAAGTATTTCGGGAAAGTGTACATCAATGTAGCTTCATTGGGAGATAAAATGAAAGGATGAATGCTGTATGATATAAACAGCTGGAAATAAAGGTTCTGATAAATCAAACCATTACATAAAAACTGTTCTATTCAAGCTTAAACATCATTGTGAAGCCTGGTCTACTACATTAATTGCTGCATTCATGATTTTGCTTATCATTGCCCCTTATCTTGCAAGGTGCATAACGTTCCAATTAGTCCACAAAGGAAACTGCCCTGCTTTATGCCAAATCTGACCTCATTCATCCCTTGATCTCCTTCTGGACACTGATCTGTGTTGTACTCAAGTTCCACCATGAAGTAACAAGTTTATAATTGCATTGCATCTGCTCCATGTTTTGGCCCAACATCTAACATGCACAATATTAACTTACTCCAGTGTATTTGAACATGATTGCCAACTCTTCAGATTTCCATCTCTGGTGTTTTCTTCCTTTTTTTTCTTAATTTGCTCAGACATAGAACACTTTTTCTTTATAACCTTTTTTTTCTTTTTATTTATGGAAAAATAAATAGGTTCAATAACCTTGATTGATTTACCTATAATCAAGATTGATGTCTTGATCTTTTTTGTTTGTTCATATTTTGTTTGCTCATATTTTCTCGAAAGAACCTTGGGTTTTCAGAGCGAGTTGTTTTAATTGATAGTAAATACAAACTGTTCTGTGCATACCATTGGTACTTCTTAATTGCTTTGTAGAATTGACCTTTCTCAATGTCCAGTGAGTAGTGTACACAGCTTGCAATTGGCAAGAAACTATTTGGTTGAACTTAAGTAATTCTATTGAGAGAAATAACTGAACAAATTTTATTTCGGCTGGCCAAATTATTCCCCCTTCAATAATTGCCATTCAAGAAGAAGAAGAAGAAAGCCCTTAACTCTGAGCGGAGTCATCGGGACACCGTCACGATGGCACTTTTTTTAGCAGGCTTTCTTATTTTTATGAAGCCAAGTTGCCAGCTCGACTCTCAACCCAGCACAGGTGGAAAGCGTGCAAGGGAGCCGGCTGGATTCGAACTCGGGAACCTTCGCTCCGAAGTCCGGCGCTGATGCCACTACGCCACCAGCCAGCAATTACCATTCATTATTTTTTTGTTAATTGACCCACTAGGTTGTATTTTCCTTTACCCAAATATCTCCATTGTGAATGTCTCATGGATTAATTGCTCACCAATATGTGGACCATCACTTAACTATGGTACCCCTTCCTCACCACCACACCTATTTTTTGGTAATTTTGTCACCTAGGACAGCAGCACAGTATCAGATTCTCTGTCTTGTGGCCTCTACCAAACATTGGGTTGATTTTGTTTTTGCTTTGGGTTAAGTTTAGCACAAAAGGACCTGATACATCCTGATGAAGGATCTCACCCTGAAATGTGGACTGTTTTCTCTTTTTCAAAGGTGCTGCATGGCCAGCTGAGTTCCTTCAGCATTTTGTGTGTGTTGCTTTGGATTTCCAGCATCTACAGATCTTCTGATCATTGTCAGGGAATGTGTAATTGATTTAGTAGCCAGATCTCATTGACATTGTTAACAAAAATTATTAGCTTAAGATAGGGAGTGGGTTTTAACCAGATTCTAGAGAAAAAATGATGCTTCTCACTGAAAGCAGTTTAAGTCCTAGAGGATGGAGGGTTCAGATATGTGGTAGAATTTTAATTGCCAACTTCACTGACTAACCCCAGATGCAGAACCATGCCACTCTCAGAAACAAGCTACCGGTTAAAGGACAGGGCACTGGGAATCTGAATGCTACAGATACGTCTCCATGTTGTTAAGGCAGGATAGCTTTGGAGATGGTTGTCTGCTAAAGTAAGATTACCAGGAACTATTTTCTATTGCATAGTGATATGGAATAGATTGAAATTTACTGTAAAGAAAAATCAATCTCCCAATGCCTGTCTGATTTATGGTCTAAGAAATATCCTTGCCTTTCTGAAATATTTATTAGTCTAGAATAAAAGCCTAACTCATAACAAATTTTTGGGCAGTAAGGCCAAACTTCTGAATTCAGAGTTTGGTGTCCACTTACAGGATGGGCAACTGAAACTGAAACCCCCAAATTATTTTGTACAGGCAGTTGCCTGACATTTCCACCCGCACTACCCCCCCATCCCACAAGAGCTCACTAGTCTTTCTGTCTCATTGCTCTGCATTAGCTATAACCCAGACTTCAACTTTCCTTTTCTCTTCATTATCTTTGTTTACTGACTATTCTGAGCTCTATGTCCACTTCTCTTTTTCAATCACCTCACTTTGCGTATCAAACCTTCTCTGTGACTATGGCCGTTGTTTATTAATACTCTTCACCCTCTCTGCAGCCTTTGGCACACTTTGGTGTATAATCCACTAGGCAAGTCTGGAGAGAAAGAATCGGCAACTCGCATGAATTGAACTGGTTTCAAAGTACTGGCACATTGGCTGAGATGTCATCTTGTATGCTGTGACTACCTGTTTAAAGAATGCAAAAGCTCCCATCTAGTTGTTCTATGTTGATTCCTGTCAACACAAGAGAATCTCTAAGTATAGTGGCTCCACAGCATTTGGTTCCCAAACCCTGCTGCATTACTTTGATCTTTGCTTGTGACCCAATCCACTTGCCTAGCAATCCATCACAGACCTCCGGACTCACAGAGTCACTGCAGCACGGAAACTAGCCTTTTGGCCCATTTAGTTTGTGTCAAACCATTAATCTGCTTAGTCCTATCAACCTGGACCCCTACCTTAGCCCTTCATACCCCTCTCATGCATGTACCTATCCATATTTCCTTAAATGTTGAAATCGACCCCGTGTCTGCCAGTCAGAGAGCCAACCATCTACAACCACTCGCTGGCTTCTTCCACAAAGCCAATGTCTAATCCAATTTACTACCTCATCTTGAATGTCAAGAGCCAGAACCTTCTTGACCAACTTCCCATGCAGGACCTTGTTAAAGGCCTTGCTAAGGACCATGTAGACAACATCCACTGCCTTGCCTTCATCAACTTTCTTGGTATCTTCTTTAAAAATCTTTGTAAGATTGGGTAGACGTGACTCATCACACACAAAACCATGTTGATTATCCCTAATCAGTCCCTGACTATCCGAGTACTTATATATCTGGTCCCTGAGAATACCTTCCAATTACTTTCCCATTACTGATGTCAGGATCATCGGCCTATAATTTCCTGGCTTATTTTTAGAGCCTTTCTTAAACAACAGAACAAAGTTAGCCATTGTCCAATCCTCCAGCACCTCACCCATGACTAAAAATATTTTAAATATCTCTGCTGGGGCCAATGTAATTTCTGCACTAGCCTTCTGAGGGTACTGAGGATTTATTTACCTTAGTTTGCCTCAAAACAGCAAACACTTCCTCTTCTGTAATCTGTGTAGCACCCATGATCTTGCCACTGAATTTCCTCATACCTGTAGACTGTGTCCATTTCCCAAGTAAATACAGATGCAAAAAGCCTTTTTAAGATCTCCCCTATCTCTTTTGGCACCACACATAGATTACCACTGATTATCCAGAGGACCAGTTTTGTCCCTTGCTATCCTTTTGCACTTAATTTATCTGTAGAAGCCCTTTGGGACTCTTCTTCACCTTGTCTGCTAGAGAAAAGTGTTCTCTTGCATTTCTTGTACTCAAGTACTTCATTTGCTTCTGCCTGTCTATCTGCTAAATGCATTCCTTCTTTTTCTTAACAGGGCTTCAATATCTCTCAAAAACCAAAGTTCTCTAAACCTGTTATCCTTGACTTTTATTCTGACAACACACCAACTCTGTACTCTCAAAATTTTACTTTTTAAGACTTGCCTTTTACCAAGTGCACCTTTGCCAGAAAACAGCCCATCTCAATCCATACATCCCAGATCCGTTCTGATACCATTAAGATTGACCTTTCTCCAATTTAGAATCTCAACCCAAGGACCAGACCTACTCTTTTTCATAATTTCCGTGAAACTAATGGCATTATGATTACAAAATGCAAAGTGTTTCCAAACACAGACTTCTGTCACCTGCCCTGTCTTATTCCCTAATAGGAGATCTAGTATCACTCACTCTGTAGTTAGGACTTCTATGCACTGATTCAGGAAACTTTACTGAACAAATTTGACAAACTCTTTCCCATCAAGCCCTTTTACAGTATGGGAGTCCCAATCAATATGTGGAATGTTAAAATCATCTACTATCACAACCTTATATTTCTTGCACATAGGAAACTCTCTACAAATTTGCTGCTCTAAATCCCATGGACTGTTGGGTGGTCTATAATACAATCCCATTAATGTGGACAGACCTTTCTTACTCCTCAGCTCTACCCATAAAGCCTCAGTAGACAAGCCCTCCATTCTGTCCTGACTAATAACTACCGTGACATTTTCCAAGTAATACCACTCCTTCACATTTAATTCCTCCCACTCTATCATGTCCAAAACAATTACTACAGCACTGAATTATTTAACGTCCCAATTTCCAGAGAGCAACTTATCCAAAATTGTTTCTCATTCTCTCTTGTGTTAAGCTTCACCGCAAATAGCAAAACTGGCTCCTGGTTCCGTAAAACCATTGTTTTATTTATATTTTTTATGAGTCCTGATGAAGAGTCTCAGCCCAATATGTTGACTCTTTATTCCTTTCTATTGACGCTGCTTGGCGTGCTGAGTTCCTCCAGCATTGTGTGTGTGTATGTGTGTGTTATTTTAGGTTACCATTTTCTTACAGTTATCTTCCTTTCTACCATTTTGAGATACTTTAGATCATTGCATGGCTTCACTCAGATGTTCACCGGTTTCTTCTTTAGCCATATACACACCAGCTTTAGTAATTTTGAAAAGGTATCTACAGCATTATTCTTGATTTCTACTCAAAAATTATTTTGCTTAGCAGAAACTTGACTTGTTCATACTGATTTACTACACTCATTACCTTGTGTGACACATTTATGAAAAAAACTGCAGCACCGCTGTCCTTGCTGGAAGCGAATTATCAGCTCTGAGAGATTTTTTAACCTAGTTGATTCCTAAGAGGTTCTGCCCACTCCTAACTACCTCCACACATCTTTCTTAAAAATCTGCCTATAACAGCAAAGGTTATAGCAACTATAATATAATTTGTTGGAACATTAGGTGTGAGAGTTATGACCAGATGTTTAAATATAGGTGGTGCTGACTTTGAACATGATGCTCTAAACATACACCACAAAAGATGAGGTCAAGTCTTTAACTGGTGAAGCCATGGATGAACATTGAGAAATATCCTAAAAACTTTGGTAGGAAACAACAAAAAAAAAAATTGGCCTAACCTGATTCAGTGTATATATTTACCAAAATAGAATGTTGATGGAGAGTCCAATTAAATGAAAAAAGAGGCAAACCACCAAGTTCTGGTCAACAAAAAATTTGCTTGGAGGTACTCATCAGGTCAATCAGTATCTGTAAATCAAAAGGAATTGTCAACATATCAGGCTAAAACCATATATCAGGACCTGATTTTTGTACTTTCCTGGTACATTTTTTACTGAATGTTCTATTATCTCTCCCATAGTCTCTGGTAACTGATCGAGAGGAAGTAAGGAGCTTGTTAGAAAGTAGAAAAAGATGGTAAGGATGTACTCAGAAACAGCTTTATAAGGCATTGGGCAGACCACATTTGGAGTATAGAATCATACAACTCTACAGCACATTACAGGCCCTACTGTCATGGTCCGGCCTGTGAAGTCCACTACCTTCGGCCCACAATGACCATGTAACCTACTCTAGAAACCGCCTAGAATTACACTACTGCATAGCCCTCTATTCCTCTATGCTCCATGTACCTATCAAGAGTCTCTTAAAAGACCCTATTGTATCCACCTCTACCACTGTTGCTGGTTGTGCATTCCACACACCCACCACTCTCTGTAAAGAAACTTACCTCTGACGTTCACCTTGTATCTACTTCCAAACATCTTAAAACTACTCCCCCTCGTGTTAGCCATTTCAGCCCTGGGAACAGGCCTCTGGCTATCCACATGATCAATGCCTCTCATCATCTTGTACACCTCCATCAGGTCACCTCTCATCCTCTGCCATTCCAAGGAGCAAAGACCAAGTTTGCTTAGCCTATTCTCATAAGGCATGCTCCCCAATCCAGGCAACATCCTTGTAAATCTCCTCTGCACCCTTTCTATAGTTTCACCATCCTTGCTGTAGTGAGGTGACCAGAACTGAGCACAGTACTCCAAGTGGGGCTTTACCAGGGTTCTATGTAGCTGTAACATTACCTCTCGGCTCTTAAACTCAATCCCATGGTTGATGAAGGCCGATGCACCGTATGCCACCTTCTCCACAGAGTCAACCTGCGTAGCAGCTTTCAGTGACCTATGGACTTGGACCCCAAGATCCCTCTGATCCTCCAAACTGCCAAGAGTCTTACCATTAATACTATATTCTGCCATCATATTTGACCAACCAAAATGAACAACCCCATACCTAACTGGGTTGAACTCCATCTGCCACTTCTCAGCCCAGTTTTGGATCCTATCAATGTCCCGCTGTAACCTCTGACAGCCCTCCACACTATCCACAACACCCCCAACCTTTGACTCATCAGCAAATTTACTAACCCATCCCTTCACTTCCTCATCCAGGTCATTTATAAAAATTATGATAATGTGCTGTTTTCTGGATCAGAACTGGGCCATTGGTAGGAGGAAGAGGAGTGATAAGGAAAGGTTCAAAGTTCAAAGTAAATTTATTATCAATGTTCATATGTGTCACCATATACAATCATAAGATTCCTTTCCTTGCAGGCATTCACAGTCATTACAAGAAACACAATAAAATCGATGAAAGACTACACTCAAAGGGGCAGACAACAGCCAAATTAAAAAAAATAAACTGTGTAAATACAAAACAAAAGATGAACAAAACAGTAATAATGCAGGTTGAGTACCCCTTATCCAAAATGCTTGGGGTTAGAAGTGTTTGGATTTCAGATTTTTTCAGATTTTGGAATTATATAGTGAGATAGTTTAGGATCGCCATCATTTCTGACTCTAAATTTATGCGCTACCATTAAGCAGTCTTTGTCTTAAACTTGTTCATCACACATATGTAATTAACATAAAAGTTATTACGTATCATTAAAATAATGAAAATATAATGTATGCAGGGTAACAAAAGCAGCGAAGCAGCATTGGGAGAATACCTGAATCAGCTGTTGAATAACACCAATGGCAGACGCAGTCTCTACCTATGATGCTGTGTCTCGATTAAAAGCTTATAGTACACTGTATTTGTATTTTACTACTTTTATTTTTTATATGTTATAAAAACGATCAGTATTGTGCACTTGTTCTGGTGTTAGGTTTTCATCAGTGATGATCCTCTCAAACTCATCAATGAAGTTCTCCGCTGCTTCATGATAAACTGATGAATTATCTAAAATTTTTTAATTCTTTAAACATTTGATGCCATGCCCTATCTTAAATTTCAGCAATCAGCCTGTTGAATATTCATACTTACCTTCGGTTTTCAGTTTGTCATGATAGATCTTTGCTAATGTCATGATCAGCACACTCCAATGCTGACAATTCCACTCTTTTAGTACACATTCAAGATCTTCAATTTACACTTTATGAAGTGTTTCACTATTTTTCAAAACTTCTATTCATTACATATGTCAGGTCACTTTACATAACTGTCTATGATACATAGAGACCTGGGCATTGCCTGGGAATCTTCCCAGTGCTTTATAGAATATTTTCCATTTGTGACATCATGTCAATGCTAAAAATATTTTGGATTTAGGAGATATTTGGATTTTGGAATTTCAGATAAAGGATATTCAACCTGTAATTACAAATAAGTCAGCAATTATTATCAAAAACATGATAT
Source organism: Mobula birostris (assembly GCF_030028105.1). Taxonomy (NCBI): domain Eukaryota; kingdom Metazoa; phylum Chordata; class Chondrichthyes; order Myliobatiformes; family Myliobatidae; genus Mobula; species Mobula birostris. Next base: position 40,611,004 of record NC_092388.1, on the reverse strand, counting down.
GAGGAGGGACAAAATGAAATGGGGGACAAAGAAATAGCGGAGGAGTTTAATAAGTATTTTGCGTTAGCCCTCATTATGGAAGACACTAACAGTATGCCAGAAATTCGAAAGAGTCAGAGGGCAGAAGTAATACATAAAGTGTAAAAGAGAGGTGAGAATGGATAATAGACTGCTGGAAAGGTAGTTATGGTGGACAAGGAAATGGTGGACAACGGAATAAGTACTTTGCACCAGTCTTCACTGTGGAAGACACAAGCAATATGGTAGAAGTTCCAGCTGTCAGGGGGCGTGAAGTGTGTGAAGTTACAATAACCAGAGAGAAGGTTCTTAGGAAACTGACAGGTCTGAAGATAGATAAATCACCCGGACCAGATGTCCTGAAAGAGGTGTTTGAAGAGATTGTGGAGGTATTAATACTGATTTTTCAGGTAATAATCCAAGTAATTAGTAATGATTCTGGAATGGTTCTGGAAGACTGGAAAATTGCAACTGTCACTCCATTCTTCAAGAAAGGAGAGAGCAGAAGAAAGGAAACTATAGGCCAGATAGTCTGACCTCAGTGGTTGGGAAGATGTTGGAGTCGATTATTAAGGATTAGGTCTCAGGGTACTTAGAGGCACTTGATAAAGTAGGCCATAGTCAGCATGGTTTCCTCAAAGAAAAATCTTACCTGACAAATCTGTTTGAATTCTTTGAATAAATAATAAGCAGGATAGACGAAGGAGAATCGGTTGATGTTGTGTACTCAGATTTCCAGAAGGTCTGTGACAAGGTGTCACACATGAGGCTGCTTAACAAGCTACAAGCCCATGGTATTACAGGAAAGATTCTGGCATGGAAACATCAGTGGCTGATTGACAAGAGGCAAACAGTGAGAGTAAAGGGAGCCTTTTCTGGCTGGCTGCCGGTGACTAGTAGTTTTCCGTAGGAGCCTGTGTTGGGACTAATTCTTTTTACATTATATGTCAATGATTTGGATGATGCAATTGATGGCTTTGTTGCAAAGTTTGCAGACAATGTGAAGATAGATGGAGAGGCAGGTAGTTTTGAGGAAAAAAGGCTACAGAAGGACTTAGACAGATTGGAGAATGGGCAAAGAGGAGTCAGATAGAATTTAATGTTGGGAGGTGTATGGTCATGCACTTTGGTAGAAGAAATGAAAAGGTTGACTGTTCTCAAAATGGACAGAAAAAAACCTGAGGTGCAAAGAGACATAGGAGTCCTTGTGCAGGGTTCCCTAAGGTTTAATTTGCAGTTTGAGTGTATGGTGAGGAGGGCAAATGCAAAGTTAGCATTCATTTCGAGAAGACTAGAATACAAAAGCAAGGATGTCTTTCTAAGGCATTCATCAGACTGCACTATTATGAGCTGTTCTGGGCTCTTTATCTAAGAAAAGATGTGCTGGGATTGGGCCCAGAAGTGTTTCATGAAAATGATTCCACGAATGAAATGGTTAATGCATGAGGAGCATTTAATGCCTCTGGGCCTGTGCTCACTGGAGTTTAGAAGAATGAGGCAGGATCTCATCGAAACCTATCTGGTTTCCACCTCCTGTGTCAATAATCATCTGCTTGGTCTTGCCGACATTGAGTGAGAGGTGGTTGCTGTGGCACCACTCAGCCAGATTTTCAATCTTTCTCCTATATGCTGATACGCCACCATTCTTGATTCGACTGACAACAGTGGTATAATCGGTAAACTTAAGTGTGGCATTGGAGCTGTACTTAGCCTCAGATCAAAAGTATAAAGCGAGTAGAGCAGAGGGCCAAGCACGCAGCCCTGTGGTGCACCTGTGCTGAGGGAGAATTTGTTGCCAATCCAAACTCTCTGAGATCTGCAAGTGTGCAAATTGAGAATCAAGTTGCACAAGGAGGTATTGAGGCCAAGGTCTTGAAGCGTATTGATAGTTCTGAGGGGTTGATAGTATTGAATGCCTAACTCTAGTCAATAAAGAGCATCCTGATGTATGCAACTTTGTCCAGATATTCCAGGACTGAATGAAGAGCCAGTGAAGTGGCATCTGCCGTTGACCTGTTGTGACAGTAGACGAACTGAAGCAGATCCAAGTCACTCTTCAGGCAGGAGTTAACTTGTTTCATCACCACCCTCCTAAAGCACTTCTTCATAGTGGATGTAAGTGCAACTAGACAACAGAAATCACAGTGACATTGGTCAAAACGAGCATAAAAGAGATAGAGCTCATCTGGGAGCAAAGGCTTGTTGTCAACTACAGTATGTCACTTGGTTTCTCTCTCTAGGAGATGATAAGTTCAAGCCCTGCTGCAGCTGTTGAGCATTCTTCTGTTATTCAAGTTTGGTCCAGAATTGCCACTTCACACATGAGATGGCTTTCTGGAGATCATACCTGGACCTCTTGTATTTAGCTTGGTCGCCAGATCTAAATGCCACTGATGAGACCCTGATGCTACAGGTGTTATGTTGATGACAATTAGGCAGAGTTTTCTTCAAACAAGTCTGATTGATGTCCCTGACAGTTATTTGAAAGGTATGCTGTTTCTTGTTTGCTAATTGTGGCATTCAATCCATCAAGTCCTTCTTTTATTAGCTGCTTTTGGCGGTATGTAAACTGCAGTCAGGATCACAAAGAAGAACTCTCTTGGTCATTAGAACTATCTGAATTGTCAGATGTTCCAGGTTGGGTGAATAAGAGTGCAACAGGACCGCTGCATCAGGGCACCACAAGAGTTTATCATGAAACACAGAACCCCCTCACCTTCTGCCTTCTCGGAATTAGCAGTTCGGTCCATATGGTGTATCGAGAAGCCTTCGGGTCTTACTGACGTAACCGGCGTGTCGGGAATAAACCACATCTCCATGAAACTCAGAACGCAGCAATTCCTCTTTTCCTGCCAATCCAACAATCTTGCCCTTGGGTCCTCAATCTTGTTCTCCAGCACCTGTAAGTTTGCTAAAAGGATACTGGGTTGAGGGGGGCTTCATTCCTCTGTGTCTTACCCTAGCTTGGAGTCCTCCCTTCCTCACATCGGTGGATAACCTCACATTTTTCTACAGATATTCTGTCTGTCATGACCATGTCCTTTCATTTAACCCATCTCTATCCCCCTAAAGTCGCTCTCTATCCCTCTTTAGGCCCACACTCCTAGTTATCATCAGCAAACCCAGATGAATGGATCTGAATTATTGATTATAGATTGTGAGCTAATGGGCTCCCTATGCAACCCCGCCTCCCACACCACTGTTCATAGCCTCTCAACCCAAAACAAAAATGACCTGATTATGCCCACTCTGTTTTCTATTTGACTCCCCAGTCCTCACATATAATGTAATGCACTGTAATTTTGTGTGGCACTTTACTGAAGGACATTCAAAAGTCTAATATGCACCACATATCTGTTCTTCTGGTGTCTGGGGATGTGCCTTAGGATATTTTAATGCACTACAGGTGCTTTCTAAGTTGTTAAGATGTTATTTATGAGTTGTATCACATTAAAGGCCTTTTGTGGTCATCATTGCGGAGAGTGAAGGAAAGGCAGAAACATTTATTGCGTTTTTCTGAAAGACCTGTATAACTCATTCACAGCAGTGACATTCATGAATTATAAATAAAGAATGAACTTGTATTTGCGCAGAGCTTTGCATGCCCTCAGGATGTCTCGAAAGTGATTCATAGCCAGTGAGGTAGACATTGCTAGGTAGTGCTGTCATAACGTGGAGAGGCATGGCAACTCATTTGAAAGTGTGGGAGTGAGTAAATGAAAAGTAATTTGACTTTGCTGGTGTTAACTGTGGGATAACAACCGACCAAGATACAGAGGAGGCATATCCAGCCTTCTGTGAAAAATGCCACCAGCTTTTTAATGTCTACCTGAGAAGGCCTTGGGTAAATGCCTCTGCACTGAAGCAATCCATATATAACATGGTCAAGTCTCTAGGATGGATTTTGAATCTAATCTATGCTCATGTAACTGAGAAGTGGTTCTCAATATTTAAATTCAGGAGAAATGTAACTGGTGTTCATAGAGTGTAGCTCGTGGAGAAGCAGCCTTACTCCTCCTGTGACATTGGTTCAATCCTGACCAGATGAGCCAAAATCCAGCTAGCACTATTGGATCATGTTGGAAGCAAAAAACTTTTGTAATTTCAATGCTTTTCTCACCAAAGTGGACAACTCCATTAAAAAGGGAGCACTTAGGGGTCAAGCTGTAACACCAGAGAATTATCTTTTCACGAGCTCTAGGACCTATTTGAAACTTTTACCCAGAGGCAAATTTATCGAGTAGTCTGTCAGTACAGGATTGGTTAACAGTAGTATCACCCACTAAAGATAAAGAAAGTGCTTCTTCTAAACAAATTCATGTTTTTCAAGTTCATATGGTTTCGTACTTGGTAAAACATAAAAATATTAATCATTAACTGAGTTGAAAATTCAACTGACAATCTCTCTTTTAAAGTGTGCTCTTGTTAGATGACTAAACCTATTCTGGTCTGCTGTTTTACCTCCATGACCTTGAGAAAATGATTAATCTTTGTACTGAAACTCGTGTAGCATAAATGACAAACTACCCATTGGCAATTGACTGTGGGAATTGAGGCCAAGGTAATGTTCAGGTAGTGTGGTTTACAGTCAAAGTCGATTTTTAGCTAAGGTATATAAAAATAATTCCATGTCTACCTTAAAGCCATAGATTCTCACTTAAATTTCAGAGTCTGTATTTATATTGAAAATCACCTCTCAAGACTCTCCACATTATAATTACAGTCATCTGTTCCAGGCAGCATTGCAACCTCTCAATTGCAGTGTGACAAGTTTAAATATTCTCCATTCTAGAAATGTTTTCTCTCATCTTTCCTTATGACATAAAATAATGCTTTTGAAGTCCGTGGAGTCTACTCAGTCACAGACCAATCCCAACCCTACTCCCCCTAATTTTTCCTGTTAGGTATTCTCTACATTCCAGTCATCTCTCCTGGATTTTACTGTATAATTTTCAGAGACTCATTAACCTACCATTCTTTGGAATGGTTTACACGAGCACCCAGGAAAAACACCACAAGATGAAAGGGAGAAGTGCAAACTCCACACCCATATACACCTTAGATCAGGATAGAGCCCCAGTCATGAGCTGTAAGGCAGCAGCACCATAAATGTGTCACCGGTGCTACCCACAGTTACAGATACATAATGGGTAAGGACGATGCAAAGTCTCTAGAACCTTCTGTTCACCAAGATGTATTGAAGTGATATGTCCATGAGACCCGACATGGATTGGGAGACCCTGTTGTCAACTATCTTTGCTTTGCCCACCACAAAAGGCTGGATTTCCCGGTGGCCACTCATTTCAATTTGACTTTCCATTCCTGTTCTGACAAGTTTCTCTCTGTCCTCCACTTCTGGCACAATGAGGCCACATGCAAGTTCGAGGAGCAACACTTCATATTCCGCCTGGATAGCTTCCAACCTGATGGCATGAATGCTGATTTCTCAAACTTACGATAGCTTCCCCCCTCCAATCCTCCCCCTTCTCTCTTCTATTCTTTATTCTGGTTCCCCTGTCATCCCTTCTCTTCTCCTCACCTGTCCATCACTCTGCCGGGTGCTGCTTCTCCTTCCCTTTATTCCACGGTCTACTGTTCTCTCCTATCAGATTCCTTCTTCATTAGCCTTTTACTTCTTCCACCTATCACCTTCCAGCTTCTTACTTCATTCCCCATCTCTCACCCACCTTCCCCTTGCTTGGTTTCACCTATCACCTGCCAACTCATACTCCTTCTTTTCTCCTCTTTCCTCCTCTTTCTTCCCTTTTCCTTTCTAGTGATGATGAAGGGTCTTGGCCCAAAGCGTCAACAGTTCATTTCCCTTCCTGCTGAGTTCCTTCAGCTTTTTGTTCGTATTTAAGTGAGATTAGCTTCAGTAACTACAGTTTATGTACTCAGAGGAGCTAAGTGTTGACTTGCATTGTCTGATAGAGAACCTTTCAGTACCTAAAAATATTCTACCCACACTGACTGGGCTAATGTATGGACTGGTTCTTGTATAAGGTGCAAATTGCATTTATCTAAATCTGTGTTGAATTTAATTGATTCCTTTCTTCCCCCCTCTTTTTAAACCAGGTTTCAAATGTCCTGTGTGCTCAAAGTTTGTTTCCACTGAAGAAATGGACTTGCACCTTGTAATGTGCCTGACCAAACCTAGGGTGACCTATAATGGTAAGTTGTATCATTTTCTTGAGCTTATTCATTGTGATCTTATGTCATCACCAAAGAATTTAATTAAGCTGATAATTATAGCTGTCAAATGTGCAGCTCATTTTGACACTGGACCATATTTTTGCATAGAAACTTCCTGGATTGCTTGTTTTGTAGTCTGTTGTCTGTTAGCTATGGACTTGCACCTGTTTTCCACACATAGTGTGCAGATGTACACCATGCTTTGCAAAGACATCAGTTCTAAGACTATCAGTGTCAGAAACAGAATCAGAATCATGTTTAATATAACCAGCATATGTCGAGAAATTTGTTCATTTTGTGGCAGCAGTACAATGCAATACATAATAAATTTAGGGGAAAAAAACCTGTATTACCCTAAGTATGTATATGTATCTTAAATAGTTAAATTAAGATAAGTAGTCCAAAAATAGAAATTTAAAACAAAAGCAACACCCACAGGTCTCAGCCCGAAACGTCGACTGCATTCTTTTCCATTGAGGCTGCCTGGTTTGCTGAGTTCTTCCAGCGTTTTGTGTGTGTTGCTCGGATTTCCTGCAACTGCAGGTTTTCTCTTGTTTGTAATCAAAAAAGAAGAAGTGAGGTGGTGTTCATGGGTTCAATATCCATTTAGAAATCGGATGACAGAGGGGAAGAATCTGTTTCTGAATCGCTGAGTGTGTGCCTTCAGGCTTCTGTACCTCCTTCTTGAATGTAACAGTGATAAGAGAGCACATCTTGGGTGGTAGGGGTCCTTAATGATGGACGCCACTTTTCTGAGGTGTCGCTTGTTGAAGATTTCTTGGACACTACAGAGGCTAGTACCCACGATGGAACTCACTAATTTCATAACTCCCTGCAGCTTACTTTAATCCTGTGCAGTAGCCCTCCCACCCACCCTGCCCCCCCCACTAGATGGTGATGCAGCCAGGTCAGAATGCTCTCCACAGTACATCTGTAGAAGCTTTCGAGTGTTTAGGTGGCAAACCAAATCTCTTCAAACTCCTGATTCAGATATCACCAATGGATTCGAGTCAAGATGAATCAAAATGCTGTTGGTTATGAATAGTTATTCAGGAAAGAAAAAACTACATATGAGTGTGTGAAGACAGTGGTTCAGCAAGTGATGAGTAATAATGGTGATGAAATGGGCACAGAATGATGATCATCTAATTTATGTTTCCATGTGCATGTGTACACCATCTGCTACTGTGGTTGAGCTGATAACGGAGAGCAGTTCATGCTGCTGAAATATGGCCCAATACCAGTCAGTATTCAAATCTTGCACTGATGGAAAAATTAATCCTATCCCATCGGCAGCTGCAATTTATTTGTTTTCTATTTCTGTCTCTTTAGTCTTGGGACCCTATGAATGAGCTTCTTGCATCACTTGTTAATTAGAATTGATCATGCGGTGTGGGGATTCTTTCTATTTCCTTAACTGTTCCTTCCTTCAGTTTTTAGATATTGCTTCTTGTGCTGCAGGGATACCAAGTCCACAGACATCTCTTGGGTCGCTATCAGATGTGTTTGTTCAGACCCAATTGTTATGCTGAAGTTGTGCTGAGAAGGAGTTCTCTCAAAGGACAAGATAGAGTTGTGTTAGCTTGGTGTATATCCTCTGTCAACACAGGGAGATGAACTAATGCATAGAAAGGAAATGCTTTTCTTCTAGTGAAAGATTGATTAGGACTTAGAGGATTTTCAAGGCGATTATAACATCTTTCTGTGGAATGTCCAGATGTTCCTTCAGAAGTACTGAACATAATATTGCTTTCAGAGACCTTTTGGTTGGGTTTGGCTGCATTTCTTTAATGTTGGTAATGACAGTGCCTACTGTGCCATGAATCTCAAACACACAGAATATTCAGAATACGATATGAGCAACACAGTACTGCAGTCAGCACAGCTACTGTTTCACAAGTCCAGCAACCAGGGACTTACCTCTATGCTGACTGCATGGAGTTTACAAGTTCTCCCTATGATTGCATGAGTTTTCACCACGTGCTTCACTTTCGTATCAAATCCCAAGGATGTGCGGGTTGCTAGATTAATTAACCACTGTAAAATGCCACTACTGCATAACAGAATGGTAAAATCTATGGGGAGTTGATAGGTATGTGGGGAGGATGGAATGGGGCTATAGGATGAGCATAAGTAGGTGTTTGATAGTCAGTTTAAATACGATGGGCAAAAGGATGTGTTCCCATGTTATATCTTTTTATAACATTGACTCCCTGACAAATTCAGATCCAGACATAAAGGAAATGGAGAATTGTTCAGGTCTCGACTCAGGAAATAATAGTGCAGTTTACCTACCACTAAATTTTTGATTTATTTTTTGTGAGAAAGAAGCTTTCAATTTTAGCTTGCTTTAGAGAATTTTGGATTAGTAGAGTATACAAAGTGGTGTGGAGCATCACCTTCTCCTCTTCCACTCTGATATCACCCTGAAAATTCAAATCTGTAAAATCAGTGCATGGACTGCACTCCAGGCAGAGAAAGTCCAGGTTAAATATGCAGATCAGACACGAATGAAACCCAGTCTGACCTGCGACTTTAACAGGAGAGTTGTGAACTCTTTCCCCACCAAGTCGAGGCTATTTGGAACGACTGTAATGTTAGAAAATAAATTTAGATTGATTTTGGTTTGCAAGTGAACCTGCTGCGAATAATTTCCTTTCTTTTGCCTCGGAAGATATATTGAATCTTCCCCGCCCCTTTTTCATTTCTCCTCTTCTTCACTGATTGCAAGTTCAATGCAGAGCACATGTCTTGTTCTGGGGACTGTTCCCTGTTTAGGAGGTCAGAGGGAGGAATGCTAACAAGACCCGGGTGTTATAATGGTGCCTGACTTGTCTATTGATTGCTTTACCAGATAACACCTCCACTTTGTGACAATTTGCAGAGGTGAGTAAAATAAATCCCCATGAGCTAAAGTTGTTAATGTATCGGCTTCCCCAGCCATTTCGCTTTATGCACCTGAACAGAAAATGCATCCCCTGCCTACCGAATAAAGGCTTTGAAATGAAAAAGGATTTCTCCTCCTTTTGTTGATTGCATTGAAATGATGTTGACAAAGAGAGATTTTGTCAGATTCAGAAGTGGATGATTTCTTCTAATCTGATGACTAGAACATCATTTTTTCACCCTTTGTGAACTCTCTTAGAAAATCAGAGTTTCAATGTAAGCACTTCTCAGAAGATTTATAACCAACAGTGAAGTTGTTTGTAAATCTGTTACATCAAGAGGTTTTTTTTAGCACATTAGCTTCACACAGCTGTAAGAATCATTTGATTAAACTCAATTCAGTCTGTTTTGTGCTAGTGTACTTCTGAGAACAACTCTCAGTCCTTGCCTTAACATTTGTCGCACCGGGGTGCACAGGTTACCAGAGCTGCTTTTTCCGTGGTTGGATGGTACAAAATTAGTCTCTCCAGTCACAGCTCAAGTTTAGAAGGGTAAATTTAAGGCTCTTTGGTTTTCCAGTTTCCACCAAACGAGTAGAGCATTTTTGGTGTGTGTTTTGCTCTGATACTTCATTTGCATCCTGATCCATGGCCACTTAAGCTAGTTTTAAATATCCTTCGAAAGATATTGGTGGTATCTTGTTGCAATTGTTTGTTGATGTTGGTACCTGACCAGTCCCAATCTGTGAGAATGGATTATTTTAGAAAATCAAAATGCAGGTGATGCTGGACATCTGAAAGGAACACAGAAGCACTCTGCAGGTCAGGCAGCGTCTGTTTGAGGAGAAAATGTCAATATTTTAGATTTGTTGTAATATCTTTGACCTAAAATATTACCCCTTTCTCTTTTCACAGATGCTGCCTGACCTTAAGTATGTTTCTGGCAATTACTGTTTTTGTTTCACTATGTATCTCAATACTTTTCGCTCTAGACTCATTGACGTTCTCTCCCCCTCCATGTTGAACAGAGTTCTTGAAGCCCAACATCCACATTCTTTATGAAAAAAGAGCTCTCGCAATCAGCCATCTTTGCACGAAGATTTGCCTCTTGATTCCAACTCCTAAATGCACTGTCTCTAATTATGTCTTCTCATGGTTCAAGATTGTTTAATATCATTTCCAAGACCCAAAGTGTAAAGAAAACCGAAGTAATTACTGCAGCATAAAAAAAAAGCAATGAGTACAATAATAAAAAAGCAAAATAAATACTATATTTGTGCATTAGATAGTTTATAGACATATATTGATTGCTTGTCCATCAAGTTGTGCTGGGCACAGGAGTGTTTATACACCAGGTGACTGACAGGAAAAGATAAAGTAGTGGTATTGGGGATGTGGAGAGGTGGCTAGTCAGTGGATGTGCTGATCAGCCTAACTGCTTCGGGAAAGTAACTGTGTTTGAGTCTGGTGCTCCAGGCATGGGTGCTACGTTGCCTCCTTTCTCATGGGAGTGGGAAAAAACTGTCCATGAGCAGGATTGGCGGGATCTTTCATGATGTTACTGGCGCTTTCAGGCACCTTTCTGTATACATGTCATTGGTGGTGGGTAGTCTGGTGCCAGTAGTGCGTTGCGTAGTTCTGACTACTTGTTGCAGAGCCTTCCTGTCCAATGCAGTGCAGATTCTGTACTTTGCAGTGATGTAGCCTGTTAGGGTGCTCACTACTGTGCGTGTAGAATAACATGAGTACAGATATGCATAGTCCAGTTCTCTTCTGCCCCCTTAGAAAGTAGAGGTGCTGGTGTACAGTACTTTCCTGGTTATGTAGAATGTGCTCTGGGCTCTTGAGAGCTTGTGCAAGATGTGCACTCCCAGGAGATTGAAACAGCTGTAAGAGCGGCGTCAGTGGTGTGATTTCTCCTAAAGTCGATAACCATCTCCTTTGTCATGTTGACTATGAGGAAGAGGTTATTTGCCTGGCACCAGGCCTTGAGCTCTTCCACCTCCTCTCTGTAGGCCGTCTCGTCATTGTTGTTGACAAACCACACCACTGTCATGACGTCGGCGAACTTGACAATGTGATTACTTGGGCGTTTGGCCATGCTGTCCTGTGTGAGCAGAGTGAGAACAGCAATGGGCGTAGCACGCAGCCCTTGGAGGCACCTGTGTTGAGGATGATTGGGAGGGAGGAGTAGTTGTGAATCCTGACTGAGATCTGTTGGTTAGGAAGTCCTACACCCCGTTGCACAGTGGAGTATTTAGACAGAGGAGTAGGAATTTGTTCACCAAGGTCTGTGGGACAGTAGTGTTGAATGCCAAATGAAATCCAGAAACAACATTCTGACACAAGTGTCCTTGTTTTTGAGGTGTGTCAGGGTCAAGCGCATGACAGATGTCATGGCACATGTTGTGGAGTGGTTCTTTTGCTCAGAGAATAGTTTCTAATACCAAGCGTATTTGTTTGCATTCTATTGTCAAGAATTAACCCTTTAACTATCCAGAATGTTGGGTATTGTGAATTTTTTAGGGTGCTATTCTTTCTTGCTGTGTATGTTCACACTCGGTTGTGTTAGACTTGCATGCCTGGGAAATTCAAAAACTTCAAAAACATTTGTCACACTAAAATTAGAGTGACAATGCAGAATGGTGGTAATTTGTCTGACATTTGCACTGATTGTAAAGACAAATTCTTCCCAGAAATAAAGAAGAGTGCTGGGAATACTCAGATCAAGCGGCATCTGTGGAGAGTGAAACAGAGTTAATGTTTCAGGCTGTGACTTTTCATCCGAACTTGAAGACCGTGTTTTAAGTTACAGAGAAGTGGGTAGGGTAGAGAGAACATAGGGAATGTCTGATAATAGGGTGGAGACTGGAGTTTTTTTGCTTCTCTTTCCAAAAAGGCTCGTTCCACCCATGAAATGTAAGCTTTGGATGTGTGTTGATTGATGTATTTTACTTTAGTTACCATTTCAATTTCACCAAATAGACATTCAAATGTGAAAAGAGGAAAGGTACAGTGAAGCTAGATAGAAAAAGATCATATAAACAGATGTGAAGGATAAGGTAAAATGACAATAAAATGGCAAATGCATTACTTAACTATTTCCCTGTATAAAAAGGGACGTTGCATTCATAGGGATGATGGTTTGGATCTACCAGGATAAGTGGGAACCTAGTTATGGGAAGAAGGTTAAGGCACAAGCAGTGCTTTTGTGGAGTACCAAAAGTGAAGAAGAGGTCCATACAAGGTTTTTAAAGCCGTGATTAGTTCTAATAAAGAAAAAACAAAGTCTATGTTGTGTCCTTTGGATAGAACATTGTTGGTAAGGAGTCAATATAAAATTGTCACAGAAAGCGAGCAGAAAAACTCCAAGAAATATCTTTGTGGTATATTGCTGGAACATGGAATGCTTATCCATTGAATGTGGAAAAGGCTGAATTCATTCAGCCTTACAAAGGAAGTATAAATATACAGTGCATTCCAGTCAATTCGTGCGTCGCTTAATCAGTGCAGCCACTTAATCGAGACAGCTCTTAGAGAACAAAAACTAACCAAGAAAAAAGCCAGGATTCTGTTTGTTTATTTGGGACACTCTTGTTGCTGAACAGTTTCTACCTAGTTAGTTGTGTGAATTCATGTGGCTATTAGTAACTAGACAATGCTTAGAGCAAATAGTTTTTAAATAGCATCAGTTGAATGTTTGTGTTCAGAAAGCAGTGATTTTTGTCACTGATAGTTGGTGAGAAATAAACAACAAGCTATTTTAGAACTGTTTTGTTAACAATGGCTTCAAGCATTCAGGCTCTGAGATGCCAGAAATGGGAGGGAGTAAAAATGAAACTATTCCACTACTTCAACAAATAAGGAACTACGAGGAATTAAATCAACAATCATCTTGCATGTTATAATGAAAATTTATGAAAGGAGTCCATTATCTGCACTAGGTGTCTGCAACGATTCTATTCATTTACATCAATCAAAAGAACATGGCAACATACACTGGATGATATCCTCCATCAGGATACAATTTGGAACTAACACGCTATTTTATAGTACTCTAGTAACATTGGTAGTGTTCTACTTTGTTCTGTATTTCATTTAAATGCATAACTTAGTACTCAGTTAAATGGTAGTTTGTATTTTTTATACCTTTTTAACTATTCCCATGAAACTTTAGCTAATTGAGGCAGCCGCTTGATTGGGCCAAAATGTATTGGTCCTGATGTGGCCCAGTTATCTGGAATCCACTGTATATTAAAAACTAGGAATATTCAAGACTGTGGGCACGACAGCAACCAATATTGGTTTAGAACTGTGCTAACATGGATTCCATGAACCAAAATATTACCATGCAAGTTTTTAAGAGTACCTCACCAATTGGTGTTGAAGGAAAAAGGCTTGTGTTGAGTACTAATCATTAACAGAAGTTTGGAGCAGTTTATTAAAAATGAATGTGAATTTTAATTATATACATACCACAACAAAGTGGTGTGAATAAATAAATAAGAAACAGGCCACTTGCAGTATCCAGTACATGCTGCTACTTAGGTTCCACCTGGAAGTCCTTCCTAAAGTTCTTTATTAGCATAACATGGCTCTGCCTTCTTCCTTAAGTATTTGTCCATCCTCCCTTTAAATACGTCAATGAAATTTGCTTCAGCTACTTTCTGCAGTAGTGGATTTCACATTCTCACCACTCCAAGTGAAGACATTTAAAAAAAATCTAAATCCACTATTTGATACCATAGTGACCATTCTGTATTTATAGCCTCTATATAATCATCTTCCCACAACTGGAAGCAGACAATCTATGTCTATTAAAACCTTCCATTTTAATAAAAACCTTAATTAAGCTAACTCTTAGACTTTTGTTTAAAATGAAAAGTAACTCACTCTATTTTGTTTATCCTTTCATAATGGATGTAGTCTCACATAATATCACCCTCAGTTTCACCCTCAGTTTGCACTCTGTGCAGGGTCTACTGTCCTTGTGTCTCCTTTTCCTGATTGCAGGGAAGTAAATATTGCTGGGATGAAAAGATTTCCTTAGCTAGAAGGAAAGCTTAGGATTCTTGCGTCAGGTAGAAGACAAGGATTAGGATAAAATTTGTTAGAGGTTAGTTCTCAACGCCAATTCACAGTCACAACTAAAGTAATTCCTAGTTAATTATTCTAAGGATCCTGAAGTTGCTGTTCGAATGCAATCATTGACGTATATATCTTGGTTAAAATCAATTAATAATTAGAATGTAAATAAGATTAATTGAACACAATCTGCATTAAACAAAAATTGATTGAGACAGTAATTGCACATTTTGGACCCAATATATGACTGAATTCAAATACCCTGCGATGTGGTTGCAATCATTCTTAGAACAGCTTGGAAGCAAGCTCAAAAACAGCTTACATTACCCTAGCAACTTAGGCTTGTAGCAGGAGCATACGAATCTAAATTTAAAGTACTTTACCCATTCCGAGAGACTGCATCTGACAGTTAACTAAAAGTTGTCAGCTGACCCAACGAAGACATTTGAGGTACGTTTGGAAATGAGCTAAGTATGTTCTAAGGTGTAAACTAAAGTCAGGTGGAAGACACAAAGTTTGTTTACCTTAAAACATTCATGAATTAACCTAAAAGACCTGTAGAAAAAAGATGCTGGACTTCCTGATAAGAAGCTTTAAGGAAGTTTTCGGCTTTTACTAATTTGGATCTCTGACTACATTGACTGCATTTAAATTGGAGATATCGGCTCCCCACTGACCTTTTTCTCCCCAAGACCAGGGAAAGGTGAATAGATAACATAAGGGAACATGCTGTTGGTCTTTCCAAACATCAATTACTGTCTTGAACATGGCTAGTCTCGTACACAAAGTCTTGTAGAAGCAAATCTAACGTTTGTGCTTTTGTACTAGTGGCCAATGTTGTCCATGGGCCATTCAAGCATGTCTGAATTTTGTGACAGTATCATCTAAAATACGTGCAGCGTGTCATTGTCTCCTAACATGCTCATTTTAGTGCCTAAATGGCAGGGAGGATTGGTAGGCAATGAGTTTGTTTAGGGAGCATGCGGGAAGGACGACTAGTTTTCTGATAAAAGGCAACACAAATGTTACGTGGCACCATGAGAGCTTAGTAGTGGATTTAATTTAGTAAAGCCTTGTTCCTTTTACATGGATCTGCCTTAGTGAACTACTCTATATGTTATAGGTCTTGGTTCATACAAATCAATGCCTGCTAACTCCATAAGATGACACAGTCATAGTCATTTCCTATTTCACAAGTCTATCTGATACAACTTCCTTTTATTATTTTTGGATCATTGTTTTTCTGCAATTTTTGTGTGCGCGCACGTGTGTGTGTGTGTGTGTGTGTGTATGTATGTGTGTGTGTGTGTGTGTGTGTTTATGACGCAATCGTTATACTTGTGTAACCTAGTTACTTGTTGTTTGCTACTGCCAATCAGATGTTGTTTACTTTGTCGTATTCAGATTGCTGTCCCATAAGGAACAAGAACTTTGGAACAAGAGAGCAATTAACCTAGGAATGGAGGGCAGTGGTTTTGTTTGCAAATTAGTAAGATAATAATACAGTTTTCAAAGGAATAGAAATTTACTTTCTTTTGTATGTGACAATCATCTCTGATTCTTTCCAATTTTCCCAATACTTTTTAGTAAAAATTGTTAAAAAAAAAAGTAAGAACTGAAGAGATTCTGCTGATGCCCTAAGTCTTTAGCAACACATCCAGAATTTTGGAGGAACTTAGCAGGTCTGGCAGCACCTATGGAGGGGAATAAACAGTTGATGTTTTGGGCTGAGACCCGTCATCAGGGCTGGAAAGGAAGGGGTCAGAAGCCAGAATCCGACCCAATCCTGATGAAGGGTCTTAGCCTGGACAAATAGCCTAATTCTGCTCCTATGTCTTATGATTGTATGAAAACTTTGACTATTTATTCCCCTCCATAGATACTAGCTGACCTGCTGAGTTCTCCCACATTTTGTGTGCATTGCTGAAATGTGATTATTTCAAATCTATCAGAGTCAGTTTGTAATTTTGTGAAATAAAGTTAAGCAGCCCCAAACCCCTGTTGCACATCCCCATGTTGGCCTTAGCCCCAACCATAATCCCATGTTCAATGCTTTTCAATGTTGTCCTTTAATCTCTGAATCCGAGCCTGTTCCGTCCAAGTGGCTGACGACTATTCTGTAATGGTGTAAGTTATCCAGTGCCTGTTCCCAGAGGAAAGATGCAGACCCAAACCAACAAGAAAAAGAAATTGTGGATCGTAAGTACATCAAGTACCCTGTGGGAGCTGGAGTATTGATGGACATTATCTCTGATTACTGTCAGACTCAATATCAGTAAATTAATTCAGCCAGAAGCAACATTTCTAGAATGCAACATCTGGAGCAATTTCACTACCCTTGTCCATGCTATTGTTACCTCCACTATGCAATGAAAGGGATGTTATTTTTTGTAACATTAATTGTTCCCAAAGGATAACTGTCTAAGGGGTTACGTAAGTGAAATGGGTGCAATGTAGACACTCTCTGACTTAGGACTCCCGCTGTAAATTTTAGTTTTGAACAGATTTGGAGGCTGATTTATTTATTTTTTTGTAAATTTGAACTTCCCTCTTTTTGCAGAGCTTTTCATTTATGGCCACCCACAATTGCCCTTGTTGAATGATGTTGAGCTGCCTCCTTGAAGTGGTACAAACCCATCCAGTGAAGGCTCTCTCACAGAGCAACCATGTAAGCTATTCAGGATTTAGACCTAACACACTCTATGCATCAGCACACCGAGGAAAGGACATTTGACGGTCAAGCATCAAACCCAGCACAAAATTCATCCCTTCCCTTCATGGGATACCTGGAAGCAGGCACTTCCTGGTACTATCACCAGTGCTGTCTCTGCATCTCTGCTAAAGCCTTTGGAAGGATTTGTAAAACCAATCTCAGAATCCTGTCTCAGGCTAGCATCACCATCACTGGGGCCATAGTTAAATCCAATTAGTTCCATCGAGGAGGTCTCATCATTCAGATTCTGATCTGAACCATGTGAATGCGGCAGATGAAGGAACAAAATCAAAAATATCCTCAAAGCCTTTTTGAAGAACTTAAACATCTCCACTAACTAGTGGCAATCTTTGGCCCATATCAACCCAAGGTAGGCTTGGAGCATTTGGGATGACATTGAGAACCTGAAGTCCATGTGTAAATGGCAAAAGGAAAAGCCGGCCTTGCACGGTATCAACATGCCCTCTTGTCAGGCAAGTCTGGCTCAAACTGCAGAAGTTCATAGTTCCACTTTAGTTTAATTTGTCATTCAAGAACCTATGGAACTAGTGCAGAACCAACGTCTGCACTTGATACCAGCAGATAAGCTAGGAAGTGGAAAAAAAAGGAAGAAAACATTTGCAATGCCTCCTTATGGAAATGTTGACAGTAAGTAGTACAAGTATTAGGGCAGATGATCAGATATCTGGACAACAATATGAGTTGAGTCTACCTTAAAGAGAAAAAAGAGGAAAAGAGACAGGGGTTTAGAGAGATCCTGCTTGAGTTTAAGACTCTGGCAGCTGAAGGTGCAGATACACGGGGTACAAGGAGTAGATATAGGCTTATTGAAGAGATTGGAAGTGTTCTAAGAATTATGGAATTGTGGAGTTGCAGATGATGGTGGAGGTGTGGGAAGATGAGGGAAATTGAGGCATCATTTACCTTCATAGGTTAGCCATCATGGAGGGAGGTGATGGGCAAATGGGGCTTGACATGAGAACAAGGATGAGCTGGTGGCCCCCAGGTCAACAAATTATCAGCATGTTTCGAGATTGGGGTTCTGCGTGGGCACGAGGCATGAGAGTCCTCATGTGGGATCCCCTGAAGGTGAACTTGCAGATTGAGTCGTGGGTAAGGAAGGTAAATGCAATATCAGCATTCGTTTCGAGAGGACAAGAGTATAAAAGCAAGGATGTAATGCAGAGGATTTATGAGGCATAGGTCAGACTGCATTTGGAATATTGTGAGCAGTTTGGACCCCTTCTATAAGATGAGATGTGTTGGCATTGGAGAGGGTCCAGAGGAGATTCACGAGAACAATCCCAGGAATGAAAAGATTAATTTATGAAAAGTGTTTGGGTCTGGGCTGGGGTTTAGGAGAATGGGGGGGGGGGTCTCATTGAAACCTATCAACTATTGAAAAGCCTAGGTAGAGTGGATGTGGAGATTATGTTTTCTCTTGTTTGTAGACTAATTGTACCTCATCTCGCACAATACAAAACGAGGCCTTTCTCTGTTGACTCTCAGAGTAAGCTCTTCAGTTGCTCTAACTTTACTTCCCTGTAACCTATTCCCTCTCACATGCCCGTCAAGTTCCTTGAATTGCCTGCCACACAACTATATCAGGGATAACCGATATGGCCAATTGACCAGCATACCTTTGGGATTTGTGACACCCCAGGGGAAATTTATGGGAGCATAGAGAAAATATGCAGGTTGCAGTAGTGTGATGAGTCGACGGGTATGAGTGCTTTAATAGAGAACAGTACAGGGGAATTTTGTTTAATATGGCGAGACTGATGCATGTGCAGCCACCACACAGTCCTTGACAGATCGGTGTCAGGGTCCTGTGGCATAGGATGCAAGGTGACTGGGACCCCTTCAATGCTGCAGCCTCTTTCTTCCTTCACTGTGTCATCGTCCCTCCTCTGTTGAGATCTCGTTTGGGCTGCACTTTGTCTGGATCCTGCCGCTTGACCTTACTGTCATGGGTGACCCGACCAGAAGCGAAACCCCCAGACAGCATCACTCGTGCGGTCTCAGGAACTCACAAGCCACTCCGCCACAACAAGGTGACAATCCTCGGAGAAGGATCGTCATGCAGGTGGAACCAGAGGTCAGGATTGAATCTGGGCTACTGCAGCCCTGGGACAACCGTACTAACAGCTGTGCTAAGTGAATGGTGTATTCGTACATCTAGTGCATCAGCTATCCACGTTAATTAATACTTTAGAATTATTTTATGATGGACCAAGGATAGATGATATAATAAAATACTTCATTTAAAATGACATTACCTAGTAGTAAAATTCAGGTTCAATGTTATTGAAATGTGTGTTAAAGTACACCCATTTTGGCTTGTGTTTATATCAATACCAGTAAGCTTTGCTGATTATTGATTGAGCGACCTTTAATATGTTGTAGTGGCTATGCTGCAGATCAATACTGGTCCAGTGGTGCATTCTACAGTGCTTTATTAATTCTTTACTGGATTCCACATGGCAGACCGAGTTAGTGACAATCAAAGTGACCTCATAAAACAACAAAGGTTGTGCAATCTATAATCCTTCTGCTGCTTTGCTCTCTCGATTTTTCTTTTGTCTGGCCAGTTGAGTCATTTTGATCCCAGTGCGCTTGTTTTGTAAGCTAACATGGGTTTAATTATTGTTTATGTAATTATAAATAATTGCTTTACTTTGGGTTTACTTGTAGACAAGATCTTTGACTGATATCTTTATATATAAGTGAATTATTTGGCTCCCGCTAAGCTGCGTGTTCATCATCTCTAGGACATCGATTGCCCTAGAGGTGAGCATTCAGTCATTGCTTAGAATGAGTACAAACTGCAGGAAGCCAACCTCTGCGTGATGCAGAAAATGCAAAAATAATTATTAAGAGCCTCTTAAGGCTGCGCACCTTGCCCCTACTTCACTCACTATATGTATACATATCCAAGATTGTGTGGCTGGGTATAGCTCCAGCTGGATGATTCCCCCCAGTGTTCCTTTTCTTGTCCAGATTATTTCTGCCTGTGTCTCCAGAACTCAAGTTCTCTTGTCAGCTTAGTTGTGTATCAAGACCAAACTTCCAGATGGGTCATGGTACACGCTACTTGGAATGCAACCCATCCTCCTTGATCATTTTCTTGTTCCTGTAGTGATGTCCTGACCCTACATTAAGATGTTTAATGCTTCATCTATCCGATATTAGATTGGCCTGTCAAAGTTTTATCTGTTTCTGTATTGTTTGCTCAATCTCTTGGGATATCTGATTCCTTCTGGCTATTACACTATGATTTTGCTGCAAGCTACATTCCTGGAAATTTGTACTCAGATCAATATAAAACATCTCTGAGCAGCAGAGAGAAGCAGTGTAGTTCACTTCAGTGTTCTGGCCAATGTCTATCCTTCAGCCAGCAATGCTGAAAAAACTCACCATTGCCACATTGCTGTTTGTGGGATCTTGCTATATGCAGACTGTTGGCTACATTTCCTACAGTACAACAAACGCGCATCAGAATCTGTTTCATGATCCATGAAAAGCATTGCAGTGTCTGTAATAAAAATAATCACATTGCAGCAGCAAATTATGTTTCTTTTATTGTCCCTTCTCGAACACCAAATATAAAACCTGATCTAACAACGGTGGGTAGTAAAATTTCTTTGCCAGACATCAACCTGTTTACTATGAAGTCAGTTATGAAGCATCTGATGACAACCCCCAACACACACCAAAAAAAAAATTCAGACACATCTCATTTAGATCAGATTGCTTTTAAACACAAATTGTCTTTTTAGGTCTCTCCTACAGATTCTCTCTACAGTGAACTGATTTCCCTCTGCTTGCTGCACGCAGTGGTATATCACATTTAAGAAGCTTGCTGGAGCATGACTAGTTGTTGGGTGTCTTTGCAATTTCGTTTTTGCTGCACTCAGTAAGTTGCAACCTGGTGACCACTCTTTGAATGTATTGCTATCCTTGGTTTGAGGGAAAGAGAGACCAAGAAGATTGCAGCCAATAACATTATTGGCTATTGGCATTAACTATTAACAATAAGTAATCTGCTCTCCCTCTTTGACTGGACTCATGTGAGGTGATAAAAATCAGTAGTATATTAATGTGATTGTTTTTGTCATCTAATGAAACTTGTGAGTAAATTTCTATGGCTTACTTTCAAGAAGTAGTTGAACTAATCTTTTCTTAGCCTTCTCCCAAAAATTCAAAACCACTCAGGTGATTAAACTTAATATTTTAGATAAAAATTCATACCTTATCATTTTTGAAACCATTATTTCTCAAGTGTTAGTTCTCTTAAAATGTAACATTAATGACATATAACTTCTACGACTCTTGTACCTTATGTGTTCTTCAGATGGGCAGGCGAGGAAATGCCTTTCAATCCTTGACTGGAACTTTTCAAAAGTGCTTAGTGGTCACACAGAGATATAGGTTTTCCTCCCGTGAACCACAAGTGTAACTGATCTCTCGCAGATGTGTTCCAAAAATTTGGTCCCCCTGATGCAGTGTGTCTATTCTCAAAAACCCAGTTTTAAATCTGGGTACTGTGCATACACTGTGCAAGTGCATGGAGCTCATGGGGCAGAGATTGCTTGATGGGACTCATCTCACGTGGCATGAACTTCGATCCCCTGCAGGGAAAGTAGTCAACAGTGGAGGACCAAATGCTGAAATAGTTTTTAAATGGAGGGTCAAGTCCTTCTCTGGCATTTGTTACAGAGAGTGCAGGGTCTTCCTTGAGGTAGATTCTTTAATGATTTATTCTCAGTGATTACCACCACCAAAAGCACTCCTCGCTGCCCTTTGGCCTTTTCACACCATTGGGATGTTCATTGGCACTTTGCAGCTAATAAAGAAACCATAATGAGGCCTGCATCCATAACCCTCTGTCTCAGCAGTGAAGGCCTACCTCTGAATAATCCAAAGGAGATCCTAAGAACAAAGCAGGTTTACGGGATTATTTTCATTATACATTCAGTACTTGTTTCATCTGTTAATGATTTTTGGGTTTAGGTCATTTACATTTAGCAAATGGCTTTGGCCACCAGTCTTCTGTTCCCTGACAATGTACTGTGGATTTAGTTTGTAACAATGCATTTCCTAAAAGCTGTGAATACCAGTTCAGACACTGTTGGCACCTGGAATGGATGTGAACCAGAAGGTGTGAAGTTTGCATGTAGTTTCGAAGACAGCATTATCTATACTTTGTAAATATGGATTGTCCTTCATGTTAAGCTCGTAAAATACCAAATAATTGTATTGTGGATTCAGTTTGGAACAATGCTTTTCCTAAAAGCTGTGGATCCCAGTCCAGACGCTGCTGGCGCCAGTGGGATGGATGTAATCAGAAGGCGTGAAGCTTGTATGTAGCTTCAAAAGAAAGCATTGTCTATACTTTGTAAATATGGATTGCCTTTTGTGTTTAGCAAATAAATATCAAGCCCCACACTGAGCCAACAGATCTTTCCACCGTAAGCATCTCTGTATGATGCCTGCTGTACCTTGTTTTGTCGAATAAAGAAGCTGTTTTGTATCTACCAGTAACTGTCTTTCCGGTGATTTCGTTCACGCAACAACATAATCTGTTGATATATTTATCTTGTAATAATACTGATTTAAAGTGAAGATTTATTATTATCATTATAGGAGCAGATTTAGGCCATTTGGCCCATCAAATTGTGATACCTATGCAGGTTATAACAACATGAGCTTTGTTACCTTCATAAGCAGCCATTTTTTCTTAGATCCTTTGAGAATGCAAACTATTGGTTAGCTTGCATTAATTTTGGGGGAACTTACAGGAACTATATAATATCAAACAGGAAAATAATTTTATTAAACTTATTGCTAAGAAAAAAGTAGTATATATAATAATTAAAAGGAAACTTGAAAGTAGTTAAATCACTCTACAAGAATGTATCAATTCAGATTTTTTTTTTAACTTTCAGGCCTCTGGTTTATGGCAACCTGCTTTTATTATTACTATTGTTAGTGTTTGCTGGTGTCAGTTTATT
The DNA here is from genome assembly GCF_030028105.1 of Mobula birostris. Lineage (NCBI taxonomy): Eukaryota > Metazoa > Chordata > Chondrichthyes > Myliobatiformes > Myliobatidae > Mobula > Mobula birostris. The sequence continues at coordinate 40,588,097 of NC_092388.1, read as the reverse complement.
AGTATCACCTATACTGGAGATACAGTAAAATGCTTTTACCTATATTGGAGATACAATAAAAAGCTTTTAATTGCACATGACCCATGCAAAGCGTGCCGTACAAAAGTACATCGAGGTACTGAAAAGAAATCAGAATGCAGCATATAGTGTTGCAGGTTGAGAAAAAAATGCAAGGATTGTGGCCAGGTAGTTGGAACATTTTTAGTTTTATTCGGCAATCAAAGGATTGTCTCCAAAAATTGAATATCATTTATTTTAACAGAAAAACCAAAAGAGAGATGACTAGTATTTCGATAAACTCATGCTTTCTCAAGATGTTAAAAAGGCCATTGACAATAATTTCTTGTGATATTCTTACCCATGGACCTGTATTTTCAATCAATAACAAGCAATTAGTGCTGGCAAGTGAAATTAGATATTCAGGTCTTCCATTGAAAATTCACCCTAGAACATAACATGTATGCATCGCAAGAGTTGCCAGTCAGCATTAAACTCAATGTAGCACCTCCTTGGGGACTCCAGGTCTGGATATTTCCCTCGGGGTTTACTCGCGAAGCCTTCCCCATGAGTGGGTATAGCCATGAGGCAGCAGAGGTTTGAGATCAGAGTTTTCCTTCTCCTAGATGAGCTGCCAACCACAGTTGACAAGCCCCATCTGCCCAAAGGAACTGGTTTTAAGGTGCCAGTAACTCGCCCTTTACCCCTTCTTCTCTCGGTAGAAATGGTTCCACTGGGCTTAGTAGCTAAACCACAGGTAAAGACCAGGAGCTAGATTTACTTGTCAGAGGCTATTTGAAGCGCACTCAGTTGGAGCATTTAATAGGTAATTGGAGCTTTCCTTCTTACCACCCCCAGCTACAACAACCAAGGAACCAACTGAGCAGTGCTGGCAGCGGTGGTGGAAGCAGATACAATAGGGTCTTTTAAAAGCCCCTTAGAAAAATAGAGGGCTATGCGGTAGGGAAATTCTAGGCAGTTTCCAGAATAGGTTGCATGGTCGGCACAACACTGTGGGCCAAAGGGCCTGTAATGTGCTGTAGATTTCTATGTTCTATGTTCTAAGTCTGCTCCGCCATTCCATCATGGCTGATTTATTTTCCCTCTCAGCTCCATTCTCCTGCCCTCTCTCTATAACCTTTGATGCCCTTACTAATCAAGAATCTATCAACCTTCACTTTAAGAATATCCAATGATGGGGCATCCACAGCAATGATTGCCATCCTATAGCAATGAATTCCAGATTCATCAGCTTCTGTCTAAAGCAATTCCTCCTCATCTCTGTTCCAAAGGGATGTTCTATTCTAAGGCGTGCCCTCTGTTCCTGTCTCCCATGGCTCTACTTATGTCCAGTTTTGTTTACTCCCTGGTTCCATCAAAGCTACTAATACAAATAGATTCAGTGAGCATGTAAGACCTTGGAAATGGAATATATATTGTCCATCTTGATAGGGAAAAAATAAGTATTTTGTCTGGATGCGAAGAGGTTGCCAAGTTCGCCATTATGACTCAGTGCATGATTTGCAGAAGGATGATATGTAGATGCTGAAGGTATTTAGAAAAGCTAAATTGTTGTCTGTGAATGCCTTTGATGGCATATGTACCAACTAAAAGGGAAATGAATACCAAAGGAGGGAGGTAATACTTCATTTTTGTTGGGTATTGGTGAGATGATGTCTGCATTACCATGTCCAGTGTTGGTCTTCTTATTTAAAAAATATTGGAGATAGTTTACTAGACTGATATCTGGAATTCAGGGATTGCCTTATAACGTGTGAGCAGAGTTAACTGAAAGATAAGAGTGGGGTCCATTATTTCCATTCCAAAGAGAACACCCCCCCCCCCCCCCCCGCAATAAGATCCAAAGACCCTGCTCATTGTCAGCCACACTCTGAAGGCCAGAGGCCTGGTTTGCCTTTAAATCAGCCTCGGGGATCAGAGGCCCTCCTCACCATCAGTCCCATGCCAGAAATTAACGGATCTGCAAATTGTTCAATAGTATTGTGACTGCATTTGCTGATATTATAAATGTGATCAGTATGCTGATAATTACAATATGTCCACCTTTTACAAATTGATTTGTTTTAATCTTTCATTAAAATTTCCTGCATCTATAATGCATAACTTTTTAAACTCTGCATCTAAGCGGAGAGAACTGTTTAACTCTTTGTTTTCTCTGAATCCAGCCTGGGTACACGCCAGATTCTGCAGACCGTTTCATTCTTTATTGTGGTTTGCCACAGCAATTTGATAGAACTAGAATGGTGTGCAAAATTATGAGGTTCATTTGCTTTTGTATACTGAGCAACATATGGGCCAGAATGGATTATTACAGCAGATTTTCCGCCCCGAAGGATGGTAGGTTACCATATGGTACCATTACTAACACTAGCCATGTATTCCAGCTTTATTTAATTTAGTTCTTAATCACTGCTCTGCAAACTTTTCCTGGCAATGTTCATAGGTTGAATTTTGGCTTTAGTCATGTCTATCAACTTCATTTCTGTGTGCCATTTCTCGCCATCTGTTTCTTTGTAGTTATTCTTTGAGTGTGCCTGCTGCCGACTTCAACTGAGCACTGTTAACTGTAAGCCAAAGTGGATTGTTATTTATGGTGCTGTATGCCACCACATTTCAGGACGTTACACTGTGTTATCACTTGGTACTCTATCATACGTGTAAAAGATGACCGTATTTTTATTACACAGTTTGATTGTATAGCAAGTGTCAGTAAAATTGAATCATAATATTAAAAGAGAGGATGCAAAATGGATAGAGGATTGTCGAGTGGACACAAGCAGGTTGTTGCTCTGAGCGGAATGGAAGGAAATGTCTAATGTTCTTTCTCCGTGTGTGGATATTCGGAACACTGCTTTCTGATGGGGAATTCTTGCCAGCTGGAGTCGAGCGTTAGCACTGGAAGTGGCAGCATTTACCCATTTATTTCTCAGCAGGGCTCTGATTTCTGCACACGTGCGGATGCCTGGGAGTTGCAGCTTGACAGGTGGTGCCGGCTCTGCCCCTTCACCTCCAGTGCTGAGCTCCACATAGACCCAAGAACAGAGCTCCCTCATACGATACTTACATTTAGCACTAACTTGGGAATTGCCTGCTTGATCTTGCACCAAATGAAGTTGAATGTTGGGCCTGAGACCTTATCGATTCCAACAAGAATTTCAAGAATATGGATTAAATAGCAAAGTGGAAATAAAGTTTTTCAATTATTTGGCTTTAATGAATACAGCTATATGAAACAGCATTCCTTCCAGGTCCAAGATGTAATACACAGTACCAACAGTCATACACAGCACAAGGCACATATAGCATATATATGATAGCAATAAAAATATAGTCATACAATAAAAATATAATATAGCCCAAGCCATGCGTGACGTGTCCTGTAAGTTGTCGTAAGAACAAGCCCTCAGCACTCCACAGACAAACAAGCACACGCACGCAATCCAGCTTGTCTTCTGCCGAGCAGGCACTGGAGGGCAACACCAATGGGAGAGGCCAGCCCCCCATCCAATCCAGCATGGACGCCGTGCCATACCACATCCAACGTTTCCCCTCCCGGGTGGCTGCAACAGGCAAGCCAGCGGCATGAGGCCTAGTCCATGCTACAGATCAAAGGCTACGTAGCTCCCCCTCTCTTGTTCTTGCCAGGGAACCAGTGAATCGGACTTAAATCCCGCATGCCTCCATCCTGAATAGGAAGTATGGGTGGTGCAGCATTGTGGCTGATTCAGTGATTCAGAGTCGTGGACAAATGATATTAAGACATAAGTTCAGATCTCACAAAGCAAATGGAAAATTTTAATGTGGTTTATCAAATAAACCTGGAATAAAACTTTTGTGTCAATAATGATAGCGAAATCAATTTGATTTTCTCATTTCAGTTTCCCTATTAAGTTTATTACCTGCTATTTTATCAAGATGCTTAGCGGAGGTGGAAGTCTTTGTTCACATCCATCACACCAAGTGATGGTATAGACAATAGACAATAGGTGCAGGAGTAGGCCATTCGGCCCTTTGAGCCAGCACCGCCATTCACTGTGATCATGGCTGATCATCCTCAATCAGTATCCAGTTCCTGCCTTATCCCCATAACCTTTGATTCCGCTGTCTTTAAGAGCTCTATCCATCTGGTGCAATATTGTGAAATGTGTCGCTATACAGCATTGCAAACGGCATGATGCTCATTTTCAGCTCTCAGCGCGAGGCTGAGGCAGGGAGCAGATAGAAACTCCTGATATGACTCAACCAAACTGATGTCAATAAATGGCACAAATCAAGGAAGTTGGTACGTGCTGTATGTCATCAAAGGCAAACTTCCAGCTGCAAAGTTTTACCAGGAAGGAAATTGCATGATAGTGGGGAAAGAGTGGGAAGTGACACTTCTGTTAGCAATGGATAATTTTGTTACTAGAGTAGAAATCCAGAGGCTTGGATAAATGGTCTTGGGTTCTCATGTTCCAACATGGTGGTAGGGAAATTGACAATCAGTGAACTGAGTCATTCTGGATTGAGAAACCAGTGTCAGCAATGATGCCTGTGAAAGCATTGGACTGGTGCAAAAAAACTATCTGATGCACCAACATGCTTCAGCTAAGTGAATCTCTCACCCTCTTTTATATAGATAGATACTTTATTGATCCCAAAGGAAATTACAGCGTCACAGTAGTAGTACAGTGCACAGATATACAAATATTAGAAGAGAAGTAAGAATGAATAAAAAAAATGTTACCTGAAACAGCCTAACTGGAGGTGGTCATCACTTCCTCAGCAATTGGTTGACTCATTATAGAGCCTAAAGGCGAGGCTAAGAATGACCTCATGTAGCATTCTTTGGAGCAGCACAGATGTCTGTTGACTGTACACCTTTCTATAGATTCTGCCAGGCCCTCCAGCCTTTTGTGTGTGCACTTGTCTTAGTATGGCTCTAGAGCCAGAGTGGTATAGTATTTTAACTAATTGCTGATATACACAGATGTAGAATCAGGACAAAATTGGATGGATCATCTGGCATCTGACTCTACAACAAATTACTGGTCAATCAGCTCTGCAGTGTGCTCCTCCAGTAGTGATTAGGGTTTTGCTGGAACCATATGCTTGTACAGAAGTAGCTGTTCTTGAACCTGGTGGTGTAGGACGTCAGATTTCTATACCTCCTGCCGACGGTAGCCGCGAGAAGATGACATGGCCTGATGGCCCCAAACTCTTGAAGTAAAGGGGTTTTAGGAGAATGTGAAGATGCTTGTAATTATCTGAGGTGAGTATTACCTTGTAGAATCATAGAAAATTTTTAACGCAGATTCCCATTCAGCCCATGCCTGATTAAAGAAAAATGATTATTCAGCCTAATCCTGTACTAGGACAGTAACTATGCAGGTCACAGCTTTTCAAATAAATAAATTAGCACTGATTAAATGTGATCAGGGGTTTTACTTCTAGTATTTTTCAGACAGTGAGATCCAGATCCCTACCATTTTCTAAGTGGAACAAATTGTTCCGCATTTCCTTTTAGCTTTCTACCAATCCCTTTAAATTTGTCCCTTTGGTTTTTGACTTCTCAGCTAAGGGAAATGAGTTTTTCCTATTCGCTCTGTGCACATCCCTCACCACAATTAAATCTCCTCTCTGCTTCCTCTGCCCTGAAGAAATTAATCAACCTTTTTTCAAAGCAAAATTTTCGAGTCATCGCAACATTTTCATAAATCTCCTTTGCAAGTGCTCCAGGTGTGGATGTTTTTGAGTAATATTTTACCATTTACAATCTGATACTTTAACTGCTTTCCAAAATCTGCATCAAACCTGAAATAATCTCTGTTGTAAATTGCTTTCTTGCAGCTTACTGTAACCTTGATGCTCTGATTTATACATCTCCATAAATCACAATTTTCTCGCAAGGGCTGCACCTTCAGCTTTTATGTCAGTGCCACTTGTGAACAGGGTTCTAAAATACAGCTTGTAGGTATCTTCTTTGTGTTGCAGGAAGCAGTCAATTATAGTTTAGCACTGTGGGCGCGTTTGATGATTGCTATGACAAGGCTCACTTACGATCTGGAGCAAGATTCTAAGCTGGAACTCCTACTAAGGAAATCCTGCACTGTCAGGCTATGATTTTTTTTGGATATCATGTTAAATCCAGAACCTGTTTTTGAGCAGATAAAAAGAATATGTTACACCCTTACTAAACAAAAGAGCCTGGCAAGTTGCCACCAGTGTTACAATGAGCATTTATACCTGCAATAGCTTCTTTAATAGGGTATATGGTCATCGTCATGTTGCTGTGTCATGCACGTTGCCTACCATCTTTTTCAGACGTGCTGAAGGGATTGTAAAGATATTTGATTTTCATTACTTTAGAATTTGTCAATCTATTAAAATAAGGTCAGTCTATATAATAAATTGCTACGACTATTACTTTATGAACAAATCCAGCTTTATATGAAAGTGGGTTCGATAACTTGTGTATCTGCAAATGCAAATGTCAGGCTCTAGAAAAAAGTATTAGAGATGATGAAGAAGGTAGAAGACCACTCAGAATAGACTTTTAACGGTGTGTCTGTCTTCAGCAGCCATCAGCAATGCAGTTTTCTTCTTTCCTTCTGTTCTTGGTCTGAAGGTTATACCATGCTGGGTCATCTCACTGAAGTCAGCAAATTTCACTTTCACGGTGGGTTTGCTTCAGCAAACTATCTCTGCAACATTGTGATAATTTTGGCTCCTTTGCTGAACTATGTGATGTATGAAATGTTATTTTACAGTACACTTTGTAGCAAATTAGATCCTCGGGTCTTGACCGAGTAGATGTAGGGATGCTGTCACCAGTGGAAATTTCTCATACAAGGGGACAAAACTAGAAGGTAGTGGGTCGGTCCCTTAAAACCAAGGTACATAGAAATTTCTTCTCACGGAGGGTCATGAAGTTTGGAACTTTCTGCCCTGGTGGGTGATCAAAGCCCGATCATTTGAAAGTTTAAAGTGGAGGTAGATGAATATTTGATAGATTGAGGAATAGATGGGTAAGGTGAAATGGCTCAGAAGATGAGTTAAGGCCCACATTAAATAGAGGGACAGGTTGAAGGGCCTGATTATTTACTCATGCACCTATTTTTTTGTGTTCTTATGTTGCGTGCTCCTGTCATCTTTCATTGCACCTGTAAAGCTATTTTTAATATACAACCTGAATCTCTCCCTCTACACCACCTCCCCTGTCCCTCCATAAGATATAGGAGCAGAACTGGGCCGTTCAGCACATTGTGTCTGCTCCATCACTCAATCATGGGCTGACTTTACATTCCCCCACAACCCCATTCTCCAGCCTTCTCCTCATAACCATTGACACCCTTACTAATCAAAAACGTATCAGCCTCCGCTTTAAATAAACCTAATGACTAGGCCTCCATGGCCGTCTGTGGCAATGATTTCCACAGATTCACTACCCTCTCGCAAAATAAATTCTTCCTCATCGCCTTTTCAAAGGGATATCTAATCCAATGCCCTCCAGTCCAGGATTCTCCCACTGCTGAATAGATCCCCTCTCCGTGTCCACTCTATCTAGGGCTTTCAATATTCAGAATGATTTAACTCTCCACAATTAATCCATTCAAATATCAGTTAATTACAGAGTGATGCTGTGTATCTTAAATTGAAATCAGAACTACAGGTGATAGGCATACCTAGTGATTTAGAGTATATTGAGTGAGGAGAGAGGCAACTTATTAAGAGCTCTTTTCATTACGTAGGTTACAATTCATCAGAAAGGTAATCTGCCTGAAGGCTTAAATGCCGCCCAACCAGTTAAATACTTCTGGCATTCTCTATTTACATTTTAAAATTTCAGCATCGATTTTTTTTAAGCTTTTTATTTATGAAGATGTTGCTTGAACTGTAAATTTGTTGCCGGTGAGGAAAGATTTGACAGCTAGACCTTTTTCTGTGGAGCAGGGGCCTAAACAGAGTAGGCAGGGACAAACTATTTCCCTTTTAGAGGGGGTCAAAACCTGGGGAATAGATTTAAATTAGTCGGTAGAAGGATTAGGAAGGAAATTGTTTCACTTAAAAGGTGATAGATTTCTGACACTCTGCATTTGAAAGGATGGCAGAGGCAAAATCCTCTGTCACATTGAGAAAATTCTTGAAGAGTTGCATCCTACAAGGCTATGGGCCTGGTAATGTAAATTGAGATTAATCTGGCAACCAGCACAGATAAAATGGGCCAAATGTCCTTCACACTGTAATTTTTAAAAATTATTTTCTGTTCACATTCTTTGGATTTGCCAATATACTTTACAGTAAGAAATTATTCTTATAGTCTAGTTGCTCTTCCAATAAACACAATTATCACTGCATTTCTCTGTGCAGAAAGAAACATATGGAACAAATGGGTAGATAGAGGTGCTTGTTGGCCATTCACTAGGAGAAGCTTTCCTGCTCTGCCTAGAAGTAGTGGCCTTGCACTTTTTGCTTTCACCACAGTTTTATACTCTCAAGGAAGGCACATCTGGACAGCTCAACACTCCCTCAGTAACACACTGGTGTACCAGGCTTGATCGTGGGCTCAAGTACTTAGGAGTAGGAGGGGGGGTGGGAGCACAGTTCAACAAAGGAGCCAAAATGATCAGAAAGCTGAAGGTACAGTGAACCCATGATGAAACCTTCAAAATTTGCAAAATCCCTTCTCAAACAAAGAAACTACTGTACTTCAGAGGTTCTCCCTTCACAGAAGCTATGAGGCGAAGTGAAGGGCATGGTTAGGAAGCACTTGCCAAAGTCCTGCGCATCAGCACTGGTAGCTCATTTGCCATGAGGTAGAGTTTGCAATAGGCAACACGGCAACATAATAAAGTGTAATATTGAGATGTATGTTACGATAAAATGTAATACCGAAATAAGAACTTGGAGGGTTGAAGCTTAGGGATATAGGCCAAATATAGGAAATTAGCTGGATGGGCACCAGGGTCAGCATGGACTTTTTTGGGCTGAAGGGCCTGTATCTGTGCTGCATTGCTCTTTGCTGTATGTATGGAGAAAAGAGAGGTCCTTGGAGTGTATATCCTGAAAGCATGGCAGGTGGGTAAAGCTTATAAAAACACACAAAACTTTCCTCCATTAGTTGAGCCATTTAATTATGGTAGAAATGTACATAATATTACTTAAATCACAGCTTGTGGTTAAACCACATCTACTTGAACACAAGCAAATAGCAGGAGTAGCCCACGGGACCCCGTAAGCCTGCACTGCCATTCCATGGGTGATCTTCGCTTGCTTTGACTCCAATTCTGTTCCACTTATCTATAACCCTCAGTTCTTTGATCTTCCAGATATTTATCAATTTCCACCTTAAATGCAGACATTTGTCTCCACTATGATCAGTTTAAAAGCTCAGAGGGAAGGGATGCAGTCAGTCAGGGTGAAAGTGATTGTGATAGGAGGCTTGACAGTGATGGGGACAGACAGGTGATTCTATGCCCACAGGGATGGTGTGTTGCCTCCCGGGTGCCAGGGTCAATTTTGTCTCTGAGCAGCTGCAGGAAATTGTCAAAGGGGTGAACAGCCAGAGGTCTCTACATATTGCTACATATTGAAAAGGATGCAGTCTTGCAGAATAAGTGTAGGGAGTTAGGTAAGATGTTAAGAAACAGGATGTCAAGGGCAGTGATCTCTGGATTATTCCCAGTGCCCTGTGTTAGGACGGTCAGAAATAGGACAGGCCAGATGGATTTGTGGCTGAGGAGCTGATGTGGGTAGTGGGGACTCAGGTTTTTAGATCATTGGGATCTTTTCTGGGGTAGAGTTGACCAGAATAAGAGAGTCAGGTTGCACTTGAATCAGAGAAGGATCAATATCCTTGTAGAGAAATTTGCAAATTCTGCACAGGAGGGTTTAAATTAGATTGGCAGTGAGGTGGGACTTTGAGCAGAAGCAATTTGTGTGAGAAAACAATAGCTGGTGGAACAAGTTTAGAAATCAGGGTTGCCAGGGATGCATAAAGGCATATTCATTTCAACCGCATTAATTTCAATGCATGAGGTGTAGCAGGTGAGGTAAACATATGGATTTAATCAGAGGACTGGGATGTTGGGGCCATTACAGAAACATGGCTGAGAGAAGGGAAAGACTGGCAGCCTAATTTTCCAGGACACAGATGCTACAGGCATTACAGTAGTACAGGTAGTTGAGGAAGGGATATTGCCCTTTTGACAATGGGATGTAACAGCAGTTCTTAGAGATGTCATTCTTAAGGATTATCCATTGAGGCCATTAGAAACAGGAAGGGCAGGATCACTCGACTGGGATTGTATCCTAGAGCCCCTCCTTCATAGCCAGTGGGAACTTGAGGAGCAGGCATGAAAAGAATTTGTTCCTTGTTGTATTAATAATAGGGTGGTGATTAGTGGGAGATTTTAATTTCTCCAGTATTGACTTGACTACAAGATTATGAAGAGCACAAAATAATCTGCAGATGCTGGGGTCAAAGCAACACTCACAACACGCTGGAGGAACTCAGCAGGTTGGGCAGCATCTGTGGAAAAGATCAGTCGACGTTTCGGGCCAGAACCTTTCGTCTGGACTGAGATTATTAGATTATTAAGAGCATGGGCAGGGTGAAATTTGTGAAATGCATCCAGGGAAGCTGCCTGAGTCAATATGTAGAGTACCCTACTTGAGTGGGTACAGTACTAGACTTCCTCTTGGGTACCAAGGTAGGTTGAGTGAACTGAATCGGCAGTCCAGGAGTACTTGAGCTCTAGTAACCACATTTCTGTTAGCTTTAAGATGGCAATGGAAAAGGATTAGGGCAGGTCCACAGTTTAGGATCCGAAACTGGAGCAGAGCTAATTTCGAGGGAATTAGGTACAATGTAGCAAAGGTCAATTGGATGAGCCCGTTTGAAAGGAAAGGGATGAATGAGAAGAGGGAGACCTTGGAGAATGTCGCATCAAAAGTCCAGGAGCAGCATGTTCCTGTGAGGGCGAAAGGTAAAACTTGGCAAGTTTAGGCAACTTTGGCTGATGAGATAAATTAAAGCTCTGTTCAAGAAAAAGAAGGAAACATACATTAGGTCTAGGAGGCCAGGATTGTGAGAATCCCCTGATGACTATAAAAGGATCAAGAATACACGTAAGAGGGTTATCAGGGGAGCATGGAGCAGGATGAGATGGATTGATCTAGCAGGCAAGCTGAAGGAAAATTGCAAGAGATTCTATAACTATATCAAGATTAAAAAGTGGCTAGGGACAGGGTAGCAGATTAGTAGGGCCACCTATGTTTTGAGCCACAGGAGTGGGTAGGATTTTTAATGAGTGTTTCTCCTTATTGTTTACTGAGAAGAAAATTATGGTCATTCAAGAGTTATGGGAAACAACAGTGGTTATGTTTTGGAGGATATTTGTATTATCAGAGAGGAGGTATTTGCATCCTTTACAGTGATTTAAATGATTTACAGTGATAAATCCCCAGAGCCTGACTGATTGCATCCTCTGGACTTCATGGGAACCCAGAGAAGAAATTGCACAGGCCCCTACAGAGATACTTGTTTCATCGTTAGCCATGGGTAAAATTCCCAAAGACCGAAAGGTGGCTAAGGTTGTTCTGTGTTTAAGAAGGGTAGCAAGGACAAGTCAAGGAAACGACAGGTTGGTCAGCCTGACATGAGAACTGGGGAAGTTACTGGAGGGAATTCCGAGGCACAGACTGCCAGCGTTGGGATAGTCAGAGTCTAATTAGGAGGAGTCCACAGAGTTATGGGTGTGGAAAGTCATGCTCGACAGACCTTTTAGAGATTTTGAAGAGGTAACCAATGGATAGTTGAAGGTAGGGCAGTGGATGTTGTCTGTTTGAACGTTAGCAAGGCCTTTGACAAGGTCCAGCAAGGTAGGCGGTACTGGAAGATTAGGTCCCATTGGATCCAGGGAGAGCTGGATAGGTGGATTCAGAATTGGTTTGCAGGTAGGAAGTGGAAGGTGGTGTTTGAAGGTTATTTCTCAGAATGGAGGCCAGGGATTAGTATTGAGCTGCGGGGTTCAGTACTGGGACCCTGTTATTCCTTATTTATATAAATAAATGTTTAAAATTATGAGAGGCATTAATAAGGTTGATCATAACTCCCCAGGGCAGGAGTGTTCAAAACTAGAGGCATAGGTTGAAGATGCGAGGCAAGAGAGTTGAGCAATTTTTTTTTGTGCAGAACTTGCTGAGTATATGGGATAAGTTGCCAGAAGAAGTGATTGGGGCAGGTACAATGGCATCATTTAAGAAGCACTTGGACAGGTACGTGCAAGGGTGTGGCATTGAGTCATTGCAGGGAATTGGGTGGGCACCTGGTAATCATTTGACTCAATGCCTGAAGAACCCGTATTCATGCTGCATGTATGGCTCTAACATTAAATAGTTCTAATGATCTAACCTCCACTATCCTCTGGGGCATGGAATTCCAGAGTTACCTGCTCAGAGAAGAAATGTCTAAATTCCTTAGTTTTAAGTACCTAGCACCTTATCTTGCAAGCAAATCCTTGTATTTGACCTCCCACAAGTGAACACCTCTCAACATCCATCTTGTCAAACTCACATAGGGTCCTGTATGTTTGAAGAGGTCTCGTTTTTCTGAACTCCAAAGAAAAACATCCCAAAACATTCAGCTGTTTGGACACGTCAGCTCTTTCTTCCCGGGAATTAGGCTGGTGAATCTCTTTTGGACTGCCTCCAAATGCTACTCTCTCTGTTTTCTAAGTCATGAGACCAGAATTGTGTACAATATTGAAGGTATGGCCTCACTAATACCCTGTATAATTGTAACAAAGCCTTCCTAGTTTTTTAATGTCAAGCCTTCACCATCAATGCCAAAATGTTAATTTCACTTTTTAACTACTTATTGGACATGCCTGCGATTCCTGCACTAAAACACCTGGATGCCCCTGAACTTCACTCATTTGCAGTTTCTGCAGATGTGCCGTGGAGATCGTTCTAACTGGTCGCATCACCGTCCGGGATGGGGCCACTGAGTAGGATCGGGAAAAGCCGAGGAAGTTATAACCTCAGCCAGCTCCATATCGGGCATTTTTGGTGCTCCCTCTGTGGCCTCCTGTACGTTGGTGAGCCCCAACGTAGATTGAGAAACCGCTTCAGCCAGCATCTGCGCTCCATCTGCCAGAACAAGCAGGATCTTCCAGTGGCCACCCATTTTAATTTCACTTCCCACTCCCATTCCAATACGTCCATCCATGGCCTCCTCCGCTGCCGTGATGAGGCCACACTCAGGTTGGAGGAGCAACACCTTAAATTCCATTTGGGTAGCCTCCAACCTGATGGCATGAACATCGATTTCTCAAACTTCCAGTAATGCCCCTCAACCCTCCCCCATCCATTTTATATCCTCTTTTCCCTCTCTCGCCTCATCTCTCCATTCAACTTCCCAGCTCTTCACTTCATCCCTCCCCCTCCAGGTTTCACCTATCACCTGGTGCTTCTCTCCCCTCCCACCACCTTTTAAATCTACTCCTCAGCTTTTTTTCTCCAGTTCTGCCGAAGGGTTTCAGCCCGAAACCTTGACTACTTTTTTCCATAGATGCTGCCTGGCCTGCTGAGTTCCTCCAGCATTTTGAGTATGTTGCTCGGATTTCCAGCATCTGCAGATTTTCTCTTGTTTGTGGTTCATAGTGAGCACTAGCCTCCCCAGCATCCAGGACACCTTCAAAAGTCATCTCAAAGGGGCAGCACCCATCACTAAGGACCCCCATCACACAGGAAATGCTCTCTTCCCATTCTACCATCAAAGAGGAGGTACAGCAGCCAAAAGATGCACACGCAATGTTTCAGGAACATCTTCTTCCCCTCTGCCATCAGATTTCTGAAAGGACAATGAACCTATGAACACTACCACAGTATTTTATCCGACAAAAAAAAATCACAACATATGCCAGTGATATTAAACCTGTTACTGAATTTGATTTTCCTGCCTTTTGATTCCGCTTACCAAAGTCAATGACCTCACACTTCCCAGCATTAAACTCCATTTGCCAGGTTTTCACACAGTCCATTGTAGAAGGATGATATCCTTTTCACAATATGCCCTTTCATTTATTATTGTAATAGTTTTGGTCACCAATTTACAGGTAAAATGCAAAAGTGCCAGAGAGAATGCAAAGGAGACTTATGAAATGTTGGCAGTACTGGAAATTATAAGCTATGAGGAATGAGTAGATAAGCTGAAGTTTCTTTGGAACAGAGGGTGCTAATGGACAACTTGGTGGGTGTATAAAATTATGAAGGGCCTTGATAAAGTAAATAGGGAGGTCCTGTTCCCCAAAGTAAAGTGTTCGAAGCCCAGGGTGCAGTGATTCAACATAGGTGAATTAGAGAGGAGAGAAGAAAGAGGAGAACACATTTTTATGTAGTGGTGTTCTGGTTCACTACCTGAAAGGTATTGAGGACAGATACTGGCGTCACACTTAAATAGTGTTGTATATATGCCTAAAGATCCCGGCTGGTGGCGCAGTGACATCAGCGTTGGACTCCAGAGTGAAGGTTCCCGAGTTCGAGCTCTGTCAGGCCGCTCCCGGTCACGCTTTCCATCCGTGCCGGGATGAGTGTCAAGCTCGTAACTCGGCCTTGTGAAAAAAAACACTGCGCTGTGAGAAGGATGTGGGGGACCACTCACAGAATCTTTCCTCCAAGACAACCACTTGAAAAGTGGTCGCCAAGGCTCTGGCACACACAAAAAAATGCCTGAAGAGATGTGTCCGGCAGGGTACACAGACTGAGTTTATGAAGGTGGGATCAGGAAGGGTAACTCTTTTTCAATCACCATCAACATGACGGGCTAAATTGTGTCCTTCTGTGTGATATTAAGTTCTAGAGACTTGGAGTTAGCAATCTTCACAATGCTTTGTGATACCTTAGACTGTGAAATGTACTATGTAAATACAAGGATATTTTTGACAAAATAAATGTTGCATCTCAACGCTTTGTAGAATGAACTGAGCCTTCAAGTCACCTTGTTTTGTGGACAAGTGTTAAAGTTGGCATGGTAGCAGGACTGGCTGAGAGTAGAGTATTCCCAGCTTCATTAATCAGTTCAAGTTCGCCCAAGTGTACAAACCAAAGTCATTCTCCTTGCTGTCATCAATTACTTGATGAGAAACTAGTAGAATGCAACTGAAACTTTGACGAGGAACAAGGAAGCCGTGCATTGTCAAAAGAGAATTACTCATGTCCTGTGTTCCTCCGTAAGTTCATTCTTTTTGTCCTTTTGCAGTCTGAGTGATTCCCAGTATTTGCGGTCATGGTCATTTTCCTTGGTGGGTTGTCTGAACATTTTTAAGGATGAATTCAATCATATGCATAAGATACCTTGTCTGATCTGGCTGAACTTTTGCATGCCATTCATCACATGAGGGTGTACAGATACCTCGCTTATCTAATTACACCTATTCTTAAGATCCACCACCTTCAGTATCTTTTTAAATTGTTTGCTTCATGCACATCATGCTTTCACACTAAACAAGGTTACAAGATCTGAGCTTTTTTCTTGAAGCGCCAAGATTAATCTGTCAGAGAGGTGACAGCTCCAGAACTAGAGTTACGAATATAATGGGTATTTTGCTATTTTTTTTTTGTTCCTGATCCTTAACTTTTCATTGTTGCGGTAATATTGGAGTTGGAGGCAGGAGATGGGTGAGCAGTGGTGGCTGGTAGACGTTCGGTGAGGGAAGAGGCACTGAAAACGGGATGTGGCTTTGGACCTGGGAGGTCATGTAGGGAATCACATGAAGTGAGTCCACCCATCAATGGTGGTACCAACAATAAAGAGCAAGGAAAGTGTTGGGAGTTCCTCATCCATCCAAAGTATAGTCATTGTCATAGTCATACGTAACGTTCAGTTATATTAGCTCGTGTATGTCTAGGGGAAATCCCGCCCAGCACCTGCTTCAACACTCCCCACAGGGTCGGTTGCCGCCCGAATCAATCACAAACATCAATCATCAGCCAGCACACCCAGTAAATTTTAACAAATACACTTTATAGATATTACTAATTCTATGACATTAATATACATTTGATACAGAGAGGAAAGTAATGAAAAAAAAAGGTGCCAACACTTATCAAAGTCCAAGTTCTTCGCGCGCTACGTTGGAGCTCAATTCGACTTCAGACGACCACTCGAATTCCGTTGACTCACGGCTCGGTACCACCCTGAGTGATTGACCGGAGCCTCTCCACACGTCCGCGGTCCTCCTCGTCTCTCCTCCGACTCCCCGCCAAAACTCAGTCCACAGTCATATCATACAGCATGGCATCGGAAAACAAAACGATACATAACCACCCATTGGATAATAGAACCCTGTTATCTCATTTTAAAATAAACAAACTGGTAGTACAAACTCCCTTCAGCGTTAAAGCACAACAAAGCCACATTCCCCAGATTAACATAACAAAGTCGCCATTTTAAATGTAACAAAAGAAAGACCCCGTACACGTACTTTATTGATCCCGAGGGAGTATTAGTTTTCGTTACAGTTGCACCAACCAAGATTAGAGTATAAATATAACAATATAAAACCATAAATAATTAAATAGTAATATGTAAATTATGCCAGGAAATAAGTCCAGCACCAGTCTATTGGCTCAGGGTGTCTGACCCTCCAAGGGAGGAGTTGTAAAGTTTGATGGCCACAGGCAGAAATGACATCCTATGACGTTCAGTGTTGCATCTTGGTGGAATGAGTCTCTGGCTGAATGTACTTCTGTGCCCAACCAGTACATTATGTAGTGGATGGGAGACATTGTCCAAGATGGTATGCAACTTAGACAGCATCCTCTTTTCAGACACCACCGTCAGAGAGTCCAGTTCCATCCCCACAACATCACTGGCCTTACGAATGAGTTTGTTGATTCTGTTGGTGTCTGCTACCCTCAGCCTGCTGCCCCAACACACAACAGCAAACATGATAGCACTAGCCACCACAGACTCGTAGAACATCCTCAGCATCGTCCGACAGATGTTAAAGGACCTCAGTCTCCTCAGGAAATAGAGACGGCTCTGACCCTTCTTGTAGACAGCCTTAGTGTTCTTTGACCAGTCCAGTTTATTGTCAATTCGTATCCCCAGGTATTTGTAATCCTCCACCATGTCCACACTGACGCCCTAGATGGAAACAGGGGTCACCGGTGCCTTAGCCTTCCTCAGGTCCACCACCAGCTCCCTTGTCTTTTTCACATTAAGCTGCAGATAATTCTGCTCACACCATGTGACAAAGTTTCCTACCGTAGCCCTGTACTCAGCCTCATCTCCCTTGCTGATGCATCCAACTATGGCAGAGTCATCAGAAAACTTCTGAAGGTGACAAGACTCTGTGCAGTAGTTGGTCCAAGGTGTAAATGGTGAAGAGAAAGGGAGACAAGACAGTCCAATGTGGAGCCCCAGTGCTGCTGATCACTCTGTCAGATACACAGTGTTGCAAGCACACGCACTGTGGTCTGCCAGTCAGGTAATCAATAATCCATGACACCAGGAAAGCATCCACCTGCATCACTGTCAGCTTCTCCAGAGCAGGGCGGATGGTGTTGAACGCACTGGAGAAGTCAAAAAACATGACCCTCGCAGTGCTCGCTGGCTTGTCCAGGTGGGCGTAGACACAGTTCAGCAGGTAGACTATGGCATCCTCAACTCCTAGTCAGGGCTGGTAGGCGAACTGGAGGGGATCTAAGTGTGGCCTAACCATAGGCCGGAGCAGCTCCAGAACAAGTCTCTCCAGGGTCTTCATGATGTGGGAGGTCAATGCCACCGGTCTGTAGTCATTGAGGCCGCTGGGGCGCAGCGTCTTCGGCACAGGGACAAGGCAGGACCTATGTCTTATTAAATGGGGTAGCATACTCACTGCTAATTAGGACAATAGCATTTTGGAATCTATCATCCAAGCTTGAACCACCCCTCCTTTCTGCCATTATGTGGTGTCCACCATGAAGAAAATTTAGCACCATCTAAAGCAGATTAAAATTCAATCACTGGTCCACCCAGATGTAGTAAGTGGAACCTTCAGCTACAGAGAGTCAGGACCTAATTTATGCTGTTGTGTAATCACATAATACTAGTTTATAAATGAGTTTTAAATTGTTACAAAGGATGCAACCAAAGACTTAGAAACTTACTAGCAAGACAGTTCACCTGTTAATAAAAAGGTAATTGGATTCTAATCTGAAATGAAAATAAATGCAGCAGATGCAGAAATCTGAAATAACAACAGAGAATGCTTAGAAGTGCTCAGTAAACCAGTCAGCACCTATGAAAAGAGAAAGAGTTAATGTTTGAGATTGTTCTGTCTGATTAATCCTTTGTCAACCAACACTGAGTTTTCTGGGCCAACATCAAAACCAGTAATTCTGGTATCGTTGATATTTGATCACACAGGAAAGCAGAACAAGGCTGCAAAACCGAGTCTCAAATTTTTACCAGCAGGTTCCAAAATGTGTTCTTTTTTAATTCCATAAATGTAAATGGTCTTTTGTTTCTGGCTATATCCAGAATCCTGGTTTATACGATTGTTTCTGAAATAACTGATGGATCCCTCATTCATGAAGGTGGATTGTGAACAGATGGATGTTACTAATCCTCACCTGCCCCTCTAAAATCCCATTATTTAAGACTTGTGGTAAATAATCAAAGGAGGGACTTGTATTTGTCTGCCTTCTGTGAGAAACAGAGGATATCCTAAAGTGCTTCATGGCCAGTCAGCTATTCTTAAATCATTAATGTACAATGGGAAATGCTTTTACATGTTCATACACAGCAGGATCTTTAGGTTATGTGGTAATTAAAGCAACCTTAACTGTTTATTTTAGTAGGGGTGTAAATATTGCATAGGATATCTGGAGAACCTTCTTTGAAATGGTGCTGTGGGATCACCTGCATTTTTCTGAGATGTCAAACAGGGTCACTGTTTAATAGTTCAATTAAGTGTGAACATACTTGCAGATTGGTAATCACTCATTTGGAGATTTGACAGAGGTATACAAAATTATGAGGGTATAGATAAGGTAAATACAAGCAGGCTTTTTCCGTTGAGGTTGAATGGGGCTACAAGCAGAGGTCATTGGTTAAGAATGAAAGGTCAAAAGCTTGGGGGGGGTACATGAGGGGGGAACTTTTTCACTCAGAGGGTCGTGAGAGTGTGGAATGAGCTGCCAGCACAAGTGGTGCATGCAAGCTTGATTTCAACATTGAAGAGAAGTTTGGATGCGTACGTGGATGGTAGGGCTATGGAGGGCTATGGCCTGGAGCGGGTCAATGGGAGTAGGCAGTTTAAATGTCTAGATGGGCTGAAGGGCCTGTGTCTGTCCTGTACTTTGCTATGACTATCACCCTATTCGTGCCTATGGCTTCAAGAAGCCGAGTATGGTTCGAACTTGCAATCTTTAACTCAAGCTGTTAGAATGTTAACACTGAGCCACTCATAACTTCTAAAGACAAAGATGTTAAATTAATGCAAATATTACTGAATACTTTAACAGGGAAGGTGGTTAGGAACAGGCCAGGGTGATGATTTGCGTCGTGTGACTAGGATACCAAATTAGGTATCTAGGGAAGTCACCAAAGGTATAAAATAAAAGAAAAACTGTCCTTCATTTTCTGTGTACTGGGCGTCAGGATCTTGGAGAATCAATCACATTTCTGATGTCCCTTGTAAGAAGATTACCAGTTTCTCTGCTTGAATGATATTATGTTTCATAACAGTTGATAGTTTAATGTTACTTCCTAATGTGTAGTTGATTGGACTGATAATAGTGAAAAGGCCCTAGAGCTGAAACCCCAACTCAGCATAAGGGGAAACTTGATACGTCTTTATCAGCGTGTCAGATGCCTGTAATGTAGGTAGAGTTTACAAATGAAAAATTCTGGATCATTTCAGAAACTGTGTGGCCGTGTATATAGTCGGAGCATTATGTGATTACCTTTGTTTATATATACCACATAATGTAATACTGTGCCCATATAACCCAAGCAATCTGACTTGGCCCGGAGACCAAGTGTGGCTGTCTCCAAGGCTCCTTAGGTGATGTAAATCTCCTAACTAGAGAATGGAAAACCCAGGTCATAGTCCACAAGTGCACCAAGTAAATCAATAACCCAAAGGGGTTTGTGTTACTATTTATTGTGGTTTTGCTTTTATGATGCAAGGTCTGTGCTGCTAGATATAGAGGTGACTTTGAAATATTTGTAAATGTTGTTGGATTAATCCTGCCTCTGACCTTAGTCAGGTAGTCAACATTTCACTCTACTTTGATTCTGCATGGTGTAAAGATATTCAGAGAAGTACCCTTATGACAGTGTTTTGCTAAAGGGAACATTTGGGAGCCGAGATGGTAACATCTTCTAAGGGAAGTTTGAATAGCCATACAAAGCAAATGGATGATATCAGAACCGAGAGGTTATTACTTTCAAGGAGGCCAGGCTATTCTTTATTCTTTTTGAATTGAAAAGACATAAAGATAGAATATAGTCATAGGACACTACAACACAGAAACAGGCCTTTAAGCCCATCTAGTCTGTGTCGAACTATTATTCTGCTTAGTCCCATCGACCTGCACCTGGACTGTGGGCGTTTATACCTCTCTCGTCCATCTACCTATCCAAACTTCTCTTAAATGTTGAAATTGAACCTGCATCCATCACTTCAGATGGCATCTCGTTCCACACTGTCACTGCCCTCTGAATGAAGAAGCTCCCCTTCATGTTATCAGACATTTCACCTTTCACCCTTAACCCATGACCTCTAGAACTTGTCTGGCACAACCTCTGTGGAAAAAGCCTGCTTGCATTTATCCTATCTACACTCCTCATAATTTTGTATACTTATATCAAATCTCCCCTCATTCTCTTGTGCTCTAAGGAATAAATTCCCGACCTATTCTGTCTTTCCCTATAACTCAGGTCATCAAATCCAAGCGAGATCCCTGTAAATTTTCTCTGCACTCTTCCAATCTTATTGGTATCTTTCCCATAGGTAGGTGACCATAACTGCACATGATTCTCCAAGTTAGGCCTCCCCAACGTCTTGTACAGCCTCAACTAACATCCCAACTCCTGTACTCAAAACATTGATTTATGATAGTGTTTCAAATTCTGAGGAAAATGCTGGGGGAGAAAATATGCGTCACCCAGAAAACCAGTAAGGTAATTCGGAGACTGTGTTTACACTGCGATGCATGTGACAGTTAGTGTCTAAGAAGAAATATTTATGCTGATGGGGTTAAATCGGGAGCAGATGGAAGGAAAGGATTCATGTGGAACATGAACCCCACCCAGCATCGTAAATTTGATAGACTTTTGTTGTAATATTGCAAATCACTATGGATTTCAACAAGTTTAGATCAAATATACACTTGCTTAAAGGATTACTTTCATTACAATTATGAAAGAATCACATAGTAAGCTTTTACAATCTTTTAGTCCCATGCCTTCAATTGAAAAAGGTTAGAATTGTGCAGAAAGCTGTGTACGTTTTACAGCCACAGACAGCATTAGAGTCATGATTGCAGGTTCATTTTTAATTAAAATGACCTTGAGGCAGGTGTGTTTTAAAAAAACAAATTGCTGTAGTGCTAGATATGAATCCACAACTGAGTCTGCTGAACTGACATCCAAGTTCACAGATTCATTCAGCTGATCTGGTGCTTTATCAGCTATGTCCTTTCCAGGAGGAAGAATTTTTAATCATATTTAAATTATTACTGAGCAATGGATGTTTCTATTCCCTGCTGACAATGTGTGGAGCTAACTCAGGTTTTGTGTAATAGGTTTGGCCACTATTCACAATGAAAGGATGTTCTATACAAATGACAAGAGTAAAAAAACTATGCATTTATGTTAAAGCTAGGTTTGACTACTTGCTGAGGTAAAATAATTAACATTTCTCAAGCACTAATTTCACACATGAGTACTTTAAAATGGTAATTTTAGTACTTGCTGAATGAAAGTTCGCAGAAGCATGCCTCCATATACATAACCAGGCATGTTTCTGGTGGCCAAGCAATCCTCCCATGGGCCAGAGATGAATGTTTGCAAGTAAGTGGGTTTTAATTGTAGGCCTTAGTGAGAGCAAGGCGCATTGTTTCAGCTTACACAGTTAACCACTGAGCAGGATGCAGGGAAATGGGTTACAGGATCAAGTGTTTAAGTGTAGAAGCATTTTGGCACAAGCCTCAGAAAGCATTAAGTTCATCAAAATGCCCATCCCTAATTAGAACATCATCTGGAATATCTTAATTAACTAAGGAATGCCAAAATGGACGGTTTCCTTACAAGACAAGTGGTTTTAGGAGAGAATTCCAAAAGGCAGACATAGGCATTGCTGTCAATATGGGGTCAAAGAAAGGGAAATGAGTAAATTGCCAGAACTGGAAGAGTGCAGAAGGTGTGAGAAGGCTATAAAAGGATGAGACAAGAAGGAAAGGAAACATAATTTAACCATTCTCGTTGTAAATGATTGTAATTTCTGTTATTGGTGGAGACTTTTAAGCTCTCTGCCCACATATTGCAGAATTTTCTGGTGGGTTTAGGGCATGGGTTGTCTCTCTTGCAATTTCCAAACCCCCACGGGAGAGAAAATTGCATAAATCCCTAAAACAAATTCATACTCTGATGCAAAGAAGGATTCCATTTTCTGCACCTTACCCAGTACTCTGGGTGGGTACTTGTGCAGTTCAACTATCCGTAAGGTCTATAAGACTCAATTCTGCAATGCAGATTACTACCTGCTCTTGTGGGCAGCTCAACACCTAACAAACTGAGTTCTCCAATGTAGATTACTACAGCTCAACAATTTGAGATTAACAGCTTGTAGGTTAACAGCTCAACAACTATCTGCTCTGTGGGCAGCTCAACACCTGCTCTCAGAAGGTAGATCAAAAAACAGAGAATAGTCTAAAACAGCCAGTTAGGAGGAGTTAACAATTTAGTTGTTGATTTCAGAACCAGAGGCATCCACGTGGAAGGATTAGAGAAAGTACAACATGGGAAGGAAGTATCTGCATCCATAGAGAACATTCCATGACCCTGGGATTTTCCAGTGTTTTGCAGCTAATAACGTTCTTTATAAACTTTCAAAATGCTTTGTATAGCATGCAAATTACATGCAACAAGACACACCATTTAACATACATGTTCTTAGCTGGTGTCCTGGATAGCCAGGGAGAGGAGTGAGATAATATAATGATAACAATTAGATGATCAGTTCAGGAATGCTTTTTGAGGGATTAGGATTTGCCCAAACCTCAGGATAACTCCTCCGATTTTCTTTGAGACAGGACTTTGGGATTTTTTATATCCAGCAAGAGAACGCACCAGATTTCAGTTTAATGGCTTAAACAAAACAGAGCTTAGCCAGTAATATAGCAGATCACAGACATGCAGCACTACAGCACAGGAACTGTCCCTTCACCCCACGTGGTCTGTGCTGTGCCATGTAGTCTCTCCATTCTATACATTTCTAAAGCACCTGGTACATATATCTGACATGGAGACAAGGATGCCAGTAACGATGCTACAACTTGCATTGAAACTGTGAAGCATCACTTCTCATATAACCTTGCCACACACTCTCCCTTCTTTTTATTTAATGTTGGCCCTTGATCAATGGATGACTTCCCTGCCTGCATGTGAATCAAAAGTTTGTAGGTTCAATTCCCACTCTAAGGATTTGTGAACAAATTATTGATTGACACAGTGCAGGGCTGAAGGAGTGCTTCATTATTGGAGATGCTAAAGAGAGAGTAGGACCATTCAAGAGTAAAGGAAGGAATTCATGCCTGGAGCCAGAGGATATGGGCAGGGTATTAAATTAGTACTTCGCATTGGTATTAAAGAAGGAGAGGGACGTGGAGTTGAGTCCGGGCAAATGAGAGGTGTTACGCTTTAGGTGGGCAAATGTAAGTAGAAGTAGACAATAAATAGCAGGACCTTGAACGTTTTGTTTCTTTGTATTTACTGTGAATGCCTACAAGGCAAAAGAAGGATTATATGTGGTGAGATGTATGCAGTTTAATAATAATAAATTTA
This sequence comes from Mobula birostris, assembly GCF_030028105.1. NCBI lineage: Eukaryota > Metazoa > Chordata > Chondrichthyes > Myliobatiformes > Myliobatidae > Mobula > Mobula birostris. The sequence continues at coordinate 40,564,039 of NC_092388.1, read as the reverse complement.
CTTTGAACTTTGAATTTTGGTAATTTTCTGAAAGTGACAGCACAAGCAGATCGGATAGTAAAGAGGGTGTATGACACACTTGCTTTCATCGGTCAGGGTACTGAGTAAACGAATCAGGAAGTCATGTTGCAGCTGTACAACTTTTTTTAGTCTGCACTTGGAGTATTTTGTGCAGCTCTGGTCGCCGTGCTATTGGACGGATGTGGAGGCTTTGCAGAGTCATCAGGATGCTGTCTGGAATACAGAATATTCTCTAGGTGAAGAGGTTGGACAGACTTAGAATGATTTCTCTGGAGCATTAGAGTCTGAGGGGATTGGATGAGAGAAGTATCTGGCCCAGATGGGATACCTGGCCAAGAACTAAAGACCTGTGCTGATCAACTGGCTGGAGTATTCACCAGCACCTTTATTCCCCTCTTGTTTTGGCAGTCTGATGTACCCATTTACTTCAAGCAGGTTGCAATTAAACTGGGGTCTAAGAAGAACGTGGTAAGCTGCCTCAATGACTGTCATTCAGTAGCACTTGCGTCCTCTCTGATGATGTGCTTTGAGAAGTTGGTGATGAAACATATCAACTTCTGCCTGAGAAACAACTTGGATCCACTCCAATTTGCTTACCGGAGCAATAGGTCCACAGCAGATGCCATTTCATTGTCTCTTCACTCAACCCTGGAGCATCTGGAGAGCAAAGAAGAATACATTAGGATGCTCTTTATCGACTACAGCTCAGCATTCAATACCATTATTCCACCAAAACTAATCAATAAGCTTCAAGACCATGGCCTCAATGTCTTCTTGACCAATTGGATCCTCGATTTCCTCACTTGCAGACCTTGGTCAGTTCAGATTGGCAACAAGATCTCCTCCACAATCTTCATTAGTACAAGTGCACCATAAGGTTGTGTGGTTAGTCCCCTGTTCTACTCGCTTTACGCTTACAACTGTGTGGTTAAGCACAGCTTCAATGCCATATTCAGTTTGCTGACCACACCACTGTTAAGGGCGCACAAGGGCGGTGGTGATTCAGTATTTAGTAGGGAGATTGAAAACCTGGCCGAGTGGTGCCACAATGACAATTCGATGTCAGCACAACCAAGGAGCTGATTATTGACTTCAGAAGGAGGAAAGTGGGGGTCCATAAGCCAGTTCTCATTGAAGGATCAGAGGTGGAGAGGGTCAGCAACTTTAAATTACTTTGTGTTATCATTTAAGAGGAGCTGGCTTGGGCCTAGCACATATGCAATTATGAAGAAAGCACGACCGTGCCTCTACTATCTTAGGCATTTACAAAGATTTGGCATGACAACTAAAACTTTGAAAAACTTGTGTAGATGTCTGGTGGAGAGTATATTGACTGGCCTGGTATGGAAATACCAATGCTCTTAAATGGAAAATGCTGCAAAAAGTAGTGAGTACTCCTCAGTCCATCACAGGTAAAGCCTTCCCCACAATTGAGCACATCTACACGGAGCGCTGTTGGAGAAAAAGCAGCATCCATTATCAAAGATCCCCACCACCCAGGCTGCCATCAGGAGCCTCAGAACCCATACCTCCAGCTTCCAGAGCAGTCATTACACCTCAATCATCAGGCTCTTGAACCTGAGAGAATAACTTCATTCACTCCTTCACTGAAATGTTTCCACAACCTATGGGCTCACTTTCAAGGATTCTTTATCAGCATTTATTACTTATCTATCTGTTTTTTCTTTTATACTTGCACATATATGTAGTTTCATAATAAATTTATTTTGAACTTTGAGCACCTACCATTCAACAAGTGCTATAAAAGACCACAGGAAAACCAACTGCTCTAATACTTTTAAGTACTAGATTTCATGTGAGATATTGAATTCATGAATCGACGACACCTGACAGTCTACCCCGACCATAAGCAATCCAGAAGGAATGTATCAGTTTTGGCGCAAAGGTGTCATATTCTCACCTCCAAATCAGAAGGTAACCCTGCTCCTCATTCCAGAAACTTTACTCATCTCATCTGATCACAATTTAACTTTGAAATAGAAATTTTCCCCAGGCTACAAATGTCAAATATTAAGTGCATAGTCTTAAGGTGAGAGGGGAGAAGTTTAATGGAGATGTGCAGGACAATTTTTTTTTACACAGGGAAGTGTGAGTGCCTGGATGTTAGTACCTGCAGTTGAACTTTGTCTTTTTGTGTGTTTTCCCCCTAGCCATCATTCTGTGGTTTTGTACTGTCATGTGCTCTTGTTTGTTTTCATGCCCCATGTGCCCCTGTCCCCGCTCCTGCTCTACTCCGGCCCCTGTACTACTGGGTACTCCGCCTCTCACCTGTTTCTCATGATTACCTGTTTTGCTGCCACTTCTGTCTCATTGTGCTCCACCTATCATCTGCCTCTCTGTTTATTGCTCAGTGTATTTTAGTCCTGTGTTTTCACCTGTTTGTTGTCAGATTGTGCCAGTGAGTTTTCCTGAGTTTTTCCAGCACTCGTATCTGATCTCTGTCTGTCTGAATATTGACTCTGCCTGAACTGTGACGCTGACTTTGTTTGCACCTTGGGATTTGTTACTCAGTTATTCAAGGAGGAGGAGAAGATGGCGGCGCAACGCAGCGAGCAGCGGCCACTCTGGTGAATGATATCAGTTACCTGTCAAGTAGGGTGCTGTGCACAATCCTGATTTGATGGAGACAGACGTGAGAGTACAGAGGAACATCTGGTGAAACTTCTGAAGTGCCTTCTTCGCTGCCACTGCTACTGTGTGATCCAGAATCTCCGGAGGAGAAGGCCCTGAGTCCTTGGGTTTGCTTGTTGCTTGGCAACCGGGGTGGGGTCAAAGCACTCGGCAGAGGATGGTGCTCGGGAGGCTGTATCGGAGGGGCTGGTCGGAGGCTCAAAGTTTTCAGACGGACTCGGTCGGCTGTGGTCGGGTGCTTCTAATGCATTGGCAGTTGTCAGTGCCTGGAGGTTTATGGCAGGGAGAGTTTCTCCCTTTTACCGCCTGCTATCGGGCCTATCGGGAGTCGATTGGAACTTTGAGATTTTTTTTTACCGTGCCCATAGTCTGCTCTGTATCAAATTATGGTATTGCCTTGCACTGCTGTAACTATATGTTATAATTATGTGGTCTTCTCAGTGTTAGTCTTTGGTTTGTCCTGTTTTTTGTGATATCACTCCGGAGGAATATTGTATCATTTCTTAATGCATGCATTTCTAAATGACAATAAACGAGGACTGAGTGTCCTCCTAATCCAATCTAAAATTGAGGACTGGGTCTGTGATTGCATCCCTGCTCCAGTGCCTGACACTGGAATACTCTCAGTAGAGCTGGTTGTCAAACACACACAATCATGGCATTTAGGCATGGAAACAGGCAGATGGGATTACTTTAATTTGCTATCCTGTCAGTATAGAAACAATGGACTGAAGAGCCTGCTCTTCTGCTCTATATTCGGTGCTATATCTTGGTTAAAAATGTTGCACTGAGGCCACTACCTGGCTCTTCACTACAAGTTAAATATGGCATGCTATCACTCAGAGGAAAGAGAGAAATTCTTTCATCAGTCTCGGTCAATATTTGTTATGTTAATCATAAACATTGCTAAGAAATTATTATTTGTTCAATATCACATCTTGTGAGTATTGTGTGTAAGCCAGTTGCTCTTTTTCCAGCGTAATAACAATGACTTCAATGGATGTAGAATGCTTTGATGTCCTTGGTTGTAGAATGCTAAGGCACTGTGCAACATAATCTCTAAGGGAAATGAAAGTGGAAGGATATGCAGTATATTAGGCATGGGAAATGAAGTCTGGTTTATCATGAGATTCATCAGCTGCTTGCCATGTGATTTCTTGTTTTCCTCTCCCTCTCCCCTCTGTTGCTGTTTTTAGTGTAGACAGTTAACTCAATCAAACTATGCCAAAGCAACAACAGTATTGAATTCTAAATATCTTCTTTCAAATTTGAACGGTAGCCAAATATCAACGATCTTAAGCATTGTCTGAACCATCCAAATTTTATATAAATTCAAAGTTTAAAGTAAATTTATTATCAAATTGTGTATATGTTACCATATACTACCTTGAGATTCATTTTCTTATAGGCAATTACAGAAAAAGAAATACAATAGAATTTGTGTAAAACTATACGTAAAGACAGACAAACAACCACCGTGCAAAAGAAGACAAACTGTGAATTAAAAAAAAATTATACCGAGAACATGTATTGTTACGAGAAGTGAGTCAGTAGGTCATAAAATCACTTTTGAAAAGTGGTGATTGCAGTTTCCTTCGCAGGTTCAGGAAATTGATGATTGTGGGGTAATAACTGTTCCCGAACCTGGTGGTAGAGACCAAAAGGTTCTGTACATCCTCCTCGATGGTAGCAGTGAAAAGAGGGCATGCAGGATGTTTTTAATGTTGGATGCTACTTTCTTGTGGCAGCCTGTCATTAAGTGTATTCAATGTTGGGGTCAGCTATGCCTGTGATTGACTGGGCTGTGTCCAACACTTCTTTAGCCTTTTCGGTTCCTGAATGTTGGTGTTTCCATACTAGGCTGTGATACTCTGGCACTCTGTTGAATTTAAAATTCCAAATGCTTGTCACGAGATTGCTGCACGTTGGCTGATGCCTGTCTGGAAGCACCTGTGTTGAAGTAAATCACATCTAGGTAGACACTGGTGGGTCTCTGAGGGAGATATCACGGTCCTCGGTGTTGTGTGTCTGTGGACTGCAAGCAGACAGAATGACTGAAGAGATGGGTTCACTGACGTAACTTCACATTGTTGTTAGCCAGAGCAGTGCTGGATATTGTGGACAGCCAAGTGGAACACACAATTCTAGATATAAACTGCGTAGTTTTACTGAACTGGACAGCATGCGGCTCCCTGTGAGGAGGCTTCATTGATTCTAGAAACATCCTGTTGCTGAAATGAAGAGAGCAAAAGTGGACAATTGAAGATTATGGGCATTTGCTGTCTGTGCAGTAAACAAATCTAAGTGTGATTGTCTCTAGTTTTAATACCTGCTGCTATTTCTCTTTAAATATTCTCCAAATAGCAATGAACAATTAAGAGTGATGGGGACATATGTAAGGATTAGGTCATGTTTCAACCCCTAGCTATACAGAGCAGCATTCTGTTCCCTTTTGTCTCTCCCTTTGTGCAACTGAGCTCTTGTATGTGATATAGCAATGCAAAAACACTGGAAATTACCAACATATATACTTAAATATTGAAGCTCTTTACTTTTAAACTATTTAAAGGGATAGCTGCAGTCAGTGAAGCAGATGGAAACAATCTGCAGAATGATATGAAACCCCAGTGACAAGTTAAAGCAGGTTCAGTAATTTGGGCAGAGGAATGTGGAACTCAGCTCAGAGAGGAAGGATCAATGACTCGGTAGTCTCCAGGACTTTATAGAGACCCCCGCCTCAAACCTTCCCCTCCATTCTCAGAAGCACTTGTGCACCCAGTGCATGTGGGTATTTCATAGTATGAAATATAAGTAAAACCTACCCTTCCCTTCTACTGAAGGAAGTGACTTGCCATTGATAAATTAATATGGAAATAGGGTAAATGAAGGTCTCTCTATTTCTATAAAATTTGAATAGTTCTTTGCTTGTATATGGTACTTAGCAATAATAGAATGATTTACATGAAGTTTTCCAGGAACTTAGTGATGGACTTTGAAGCATATCAGCAAGGCTTCTAGTAATTTTTGAGACGTGGTAAATGTTTTCCTCCAATCAAGTAACTATTAACTCACTGTTGCTATATTTAAAGTTTTTGGAGTTCCATGACTGAGCAAGTTCATGCCTCAGCCACAGGAGAAGTAGGCGCAATCTCTTTCAGTCTTTGCGCTTTTTATTTTTTAATATGAATACATTTTAATAGTGGCATTTTAAACTTCATTCCTAATCTCTTGGCTTCCCTCTTTTCATCACAGTTGGTTATTTTGAGTGTGTGGGGTTTTCCATCAGGCTGTTGTTCCTTTTTTTTTACAAACTAAGCTGAAAGGGAGAAGGATATTTTTGACATTTTCTTAATCTCTCCAACTTGTCCTATGTAGCTCAAAGCAGAACTAGAAAGTTTTCAGACTGGATATTCTCATTCTAGTTCCCCTTTTTTTATCCTATGCTACACATAGTGAAATTGCATTTTTACTAGCTTAAAGTAAAAAAAAAGTGTCCAGTAAGATGGCAGCATGTTTGATCTCAGCGGCTTCAGGGTCAACCAAAGGTGTTATTGACCCTTTAAACATATTTCTGACGATCGTGAGATCCTCCTGGACTGTAAGAACTTAAAGTACTGCAGGTCTAACCCATCAGCGAGTTGCACTTGGGCGGAGAAACTGCAGGAGCTGGACTTGGTGCTGCTGCCTGTGTCAGAGAGGCACCAGAGGAGTCGGTGTGCAGTCTAACAGCAAGTGATCGGCCTTGTTGCTTTTCGTGTGGTTGCAAGACCGTATCGGACATTGTTAATGTGGAATTCAGCTGATTTATGGCTGGACAGTGGGGGGAGCTGTGTGGTCTTGGTCATAGTGAGAACTAGGCCTCCAGCCGTGGTGTCACCTAGTTACGGCCACTCAGAAGAAAGGCATTAGAGTTGGTGCTGCCCCAAGTTTTCGTTCGGCAGAAGTTATTGTTGTGTTCAATTGCAGATTTCTGCAACACTCATGGACTCAAAGTCTTGGACTCTATTTTTTTGTGTGACTGTATTTTACTGATATCTTGTGTGCTTGTGACCTTATATGTGCCTTGTGCTGTGTGTGACTGTTGGTACTGTGTTCCCATTGGAGTGTGATTACAATTCAAATCAGTCGCCTTGCGCTGTGAGGCTGAAGCAAAAATAGCTCCCAGGTATCACCAATTTAAACTTTTATGATGTCATACGGCGAAAGCTCACACGCATAAAGCACACACTTGAGCATGAGTGAACACGCACCGTCACACATAAACTAAGAAGAACTAGCTATCAAGGGGCTACCAGAGTAAGTCTTCACTTTTTACAGACACAAGCTGTAACTGAGAAGGTTACTGTAAATTCAGCAGTGTTGGTTTACAAGGTATATATATGTAACTGTTTTTCAAACTCTAACCTTGAGTCTTTACATCAGTCCACAAACCATTTAAATACAAGTAAGCGGATTTTTTTTAAAAATTGCAAAAACGATGGCAAAGTTTGTAATATAAAACTGGTGGTGGTGATTGTACAGATTGAAAGTTTGCAACCAGTGGCTGTAGAATCTGTTTGATCAAAAACCCCTCACTGGCAGGATTTTCGATGGCTTGAGGGTGTGGTAATGTGTGTTGGGTGGAAAGGGGAGGAGCACTTGACTTTGATGTACATGAAATAAGCAAAAGCTGCAGCAGCTGCTTTATTTACTGATCTCCCTTTGTGCTTTAATCCCTGCATTCCCTTGAAAATTAAGGATTAGCTTTATTTGTTGTACATACATCGAAGCATACAGTGAAGTGTGTACTTTGTGTCATCATTTGCAATATCTCATGTGGTGTTGGGCCAGTGGCATCAATACATGTTATGAGTAGAAAGGCTGGCTCTGTTATGGGAGTCAAATTGGACACACTGGAGGCTGTGGTAGAACAAAGGATCCTGCGGAAAATCCTAGAACTACTGGACAATGTTTCTCACCCCCTGCTTGCCACTTTGGCTGAATAGAGGAGCTCTTTTAGTAATAGACTAAGACAACTGCACTGCTGCAAATAGTGCGATATGAGGTCATTCTTACGCTTATAATGAGTCAACCTATAGACAGGGAAGCGATGGCCCCCTCCTGTTAGACTGTATGAGGTAACTTATTTTTTATTCTTTCTTCCTTCTCTTCTAATATTTATATATCTGTGCCCTTGGAATGCAAAGGAGCTGGTTGTGGACCACAGGAGGAATGGAGACAGGCTAACTCCTATTGACATCAATGGATCTGGGGTTGAGAGGGTGAACAGTTTTAAGTTCCTTAGCATACACGTCACCGAGGAGCTCACGTGATAAAAGCACAACAGTGCCTCTTTCACCTCAGCTGGTCGAAGAAGTTTGGTATGGGCTCCCCAAATCCTAAGATCTTTCTACTAGGACACATTTGAGAGCATTCTGACTGGCTGCATCACTGCCTGGTATGGGAACTGTACTTCCCTCAATCACAGGGCTCTGCAGAGAGTGGTGTGGACAGCCCAGCGCAGCTGTAGATGTGAACTTCCCACTATTCAGGATATTTACAAAGACAGGTTTGTAAAAGGGCCAGAAGGATCATTGGGGACTAGAATCACCCCAACCACAACCTGTTCCAGCTGCTACCATCTGGGAAGCAGTACCGTAGCATAAAAGCCAGGATCAACAGGCTTCTTCCACCAGGCCAGCAGACTGATTAATTCATACTGATACAATTGTATTTCTGTTTGACTGACTGTCCTGTTGTACATACTATTTATTTTAAATTACTATAAATTACACATTACACATTCAGACGGTGACGTAACGTAAAGATTTTTACTCAAGTATATGAAGGATGTAATTAATAAAGTCAATTCAGTTCAATACTGTGACACTGTAATTTCCAGCAACACACCCAAAATGCTGGTGGAATGCAGCAGGCCAGGCAGCATCTATTGGAAGAGGTACAGTCGACGATTCTGGCTGAGACCCTTCGTCAGGACTAACTGAAAGAAGAGATAGTAAGAGATTTGAAAGTGGGAGGGGAGATCCGAAATGATAGGAGAAGACAGGAGGAGAAGGGATGGAGCCAAGAGCTGGAAAGTTGATTGGCAAAAGGGGTACAAGGCTGGAGAAGGGAGAGGATCATGGGATGGGAGACCTAAGGAGAAAGAAAGGGGGAGGGGAGCACCAGAGGAAGATGGAGAGCAAGCAAAGAGTTATAGTGAGAGGGACAGAGGGAGGAAAAAGGGAGAGAGAAAAAAGGGGGGAAAATAAATAAATAACGGATGGGGTACGAAGGGGAGGAGGGACAGTAACGGAATTTGGAGAAGTCAATGTTCATGCCATCAGGTTGGAGGCTACCCAGACAGAATATAGGGCATTGTTCCTCCAACCTGAGTGTGGTTTCATCTTTACAGTAGAGGAGGCCGTGGATAGACATATCAGAATGGGAATGGGACATGGAATTAAAATGTGTGGCCACTGGGTAATTCTGCTTTCTCTGGTGTACAGAGTGTAGGTGTTCACTCCCTTTGCACTAATCCTAACGTTACTATAAAACCCGCTGATAAGGCCTCCAAATTTCACCCTGCCCTCAAGTTTACCTGGTCCATTTCCGACACCTCCCTCCCCTTTCTTGATCTTCCTGTCTCTATCTCTGGAGACAGCTTATCTACTGATGTCGACTATAAGCCTATGGACTCTCACAGCTATCTGGACGACTACTCTTCTCACCCTGTCTCTTGCAAAAATGCCATCCCCTTCTCGCAATTCCTCCATCTCCGCTGCATCTGCTCTCAGGATTAGGCTTTTCATTCCAGGACAAAGGAGATGTCCTCCTTTTTTAAAGAAAGGGGCTTCCCTTCCTCCACCATCAACTCTGCTCTCAAACGCATCTCTCCCATTTCACACACATCTGCCCTCACCCCATCCTCCCGCCACCCCACTAGGAATAGGGTTCTCCTTGTCCTCACTACCATCCCACCAGCCTCCGGGTCCAACATATAATTCTCTGTAACTTCCACCACCTCCAACGGGATCTGACCACCGAGCACATCTTTCCCTTCCCTCCCCTTTCTGCTTTCCGCAGGGATCGCTCCCTACGTGACTCCCTTGTCCATCCGTTTCCCCCCCCCCCCACCCCTCCCCACCGATCTCCCTCCTGGCACTTATCCTTGTAAGCGGAACAAGTGCTACACATGCCCTTACACTTCCTCCCTCACCACCATTCAGGGCCCCAGACAGTCCTTCCAGGTGAGGGGACACTTCACCTGTGAGTCGGCTGAGCTGATATACTGCATCCGGTGCTCCCGGTGTGGCCTTCTATATATTGGTGAGATCCGACGCAGGCTGGGAGACTGTTTCGCTGAACACCTACGCTCTGTCCGCCAGAGAAAGCAGGATCTCCCAGCAGCCACACATTTTAATTCCACATCCCATTCCCATTCTGATATGTCTATCCACGGCCTCCTCTACTGTCAAGATGAAACGACACTCAGGTTGGAGGAACAACACCTTATATTCCGTCTGGTTAGCCTCCAACCTGATGGCATGAACATCGACTTCTCTAACTTCCATTAATGTCCCTCCTCCCCTTCTTACCCCATCCCTTATTTATTTATCTATTTATTTATTATTTTTCCCCCTTTTTTTCTCTCTGCCTTTTTTCTCCCTCTGTCCCTCTCATTATAACTCCTTCCCTGCTCTCCATCTTCCTCTGGGCTCCACTCCCCCTTTCTTTTTCCCTAGGTTTCCTGTCCCTTTATCCTCTCCCTTCTCCAGTCTTGTATCCCTTTTGCCAATCAACTTTCCAGCTCTTGGCTCCATCCCTCCCCCTCCTGTCTTCTCCTATCATTTCAGATCTCCCCTCCCCCTCCCACTTTCAAATCTCTTACTATCTCTTCTTTCAGTTAGTCCTGACGAAGGGTCTCGGCCCGAAACATTGACAGTACCTCTTCCTATAGATGCTGCCTGGCTTGCTGCGTTCCACCAGCATTTTGGGTGTTTTGCTTGAATTTCCAGCATCTGCAGATTTCCTCGTGTTTACACTGTAATTTCCTTTGGAATCAATCTATCTATCTGTGCTGGGAGCAGCCTGCAAGTGTCGTCACGCTTCCAGCGCCAACATAGCATGCCCACAACTTACTAACGCTAACCCGTACATCTCTCGAATGTGGGTGGAAAATGAAGCACCTAGAGGAAACCCACGTCACAGGGAGAATGTACAGACTCCTTACAGTCAGCAGGGGAAATTGAACCCCGATCGCTGACGGCTGATTCTGTAATAGCATTTTGCTATTTGCAATGAGTTAGACTCTAAGGTCAAGAAGCCATCTTGTCATACTAGGAACCAGTTCAATGGATAGATCTGATATAAATTCTAGCTTAACAATGGAAAATTAATAACAATCTAGTTATCTTCCTTATGTTATTCGATTTTGAGTCTGACAGCTTAATTTTATAGTGACTCAGTAGTCACATCCTGTTGCAAACACCTAGTGGAATTAGCGCAGAGCACTAGTGACTCCCCAAATACAGTGGAATACAGTAATTGGGTTATCTGTTAATTGAGGCAGCCATTTGTTTAGGACAACTCTCATAGAACAAAAACTAAATCGAGAAAATAGCCGGGATTCTTTTTATTCGGGACACTATGCTGCTTAATTGGAGCAGGAGACTGTTGCCAAACAGTCTCTAACTAGTATCATTCATGTGCTCGGTTAGACACTACACGACGCTTAGAGCAATATGTTTTTAAATCGTGTCAGCTGCATATGTATGTGTTCAAAAAGGAAGGATTTTTGTCACTGATCGTTGGTGAGAAATAAGCAGAAAGACAATTCAGAACTGTTTTCCTCACCGTGGTTTCAAGCATTCAGGCTTTGAGATGCCAGAGATGGCCAGAAGTGGGAAAAAAAAGACACAATTTCACCACTTCAACAAATTAAGGATTACCAAGGTATCGACAATCAACCTGAATGCTACAATGAAATCAAAAATTTGGAGGATGCAATCGTCTAAAGTATTGTACGAAGGCAGACTATTATCTGCACTAGGTGTCTGCACTGATTATGTTCATTTACAGTCAATCAAAAGAACGTGTCAGATGAATTTCTCCGTCGATAACTATTAGGAACTAATACACAGTTTCATAGTAGTGAGAGGCATTGGTAGTGTTCTAATTTGTATTGCATTTCATTTAAATATATAAATTGTTACTCAGTTAAACAGTAGTTTGTCTTTTTTAAACTTTCAACTATTTCCGTGAAACTTCATTGGGGAAACCGTTTAAATGGGCCAGAATGGTTCCGATGAGCCCCGATTAACCGGACTCCACTGTACATCAGAGTTGTTTGGTTTGTGTTTGTGTCCCTTGTGACTCTGCAACGTGTTCTGTGTGATTGCAGCCTGGGAGTGAATAAAGCGGAAAGCCTGCCCCCTCTCTGGGCCTTTGTCAGGAGCTCACTTGGTCCGTGTTTTAAGTTTTGCTCTGAACCCAGTTAACTGTCACAGTGTCTGCCGGACGCCCTTGTCAGCTGCTTGTATAACTGTCATTTCTTAGACAGTGAAATTGCGGCTTTAGTTGCTTAAACCACAGCACTTTAGTGGAGAGTAGTTCAGAGAGTTCTGAGTGCCCATTTTGTCTGTCGGGCAGGATTGCATTAGCGTGAGTGTGATCTAGTAGTTCGGGTACTTCTGTAGTGCCAGATCTTGCCTGTTGGGCAGGACTGCATAAGAATGAGTGTGATTTTTATTCAGTCCATGGACGGATGACACAATTGGGTCTGCTCACGAGTACACTTCCAGTTTCAGAAAGGACATGACATCAAAATCAAATCCTTATTTTTCTCTCTCTGCCCATTTTTCTCTCACTTCCTTTTATACACACATACAGTACATAAATGGTAACAACCAGTTGTGCACGTATGATATTCCTGTAACCTACCTGAGCCAAGAAAGTGCCAGTATACACCCCACCCAGTTGTAGCAGGGGGCTCCATGAACCTAGCAGTATTTATCAAGCTTGGATTCTGCCTAGGGGCTTAGAGGCTTCAGTTCTGAATGGTGCTTTTTGTATTAAATAGCTGACAAACTTGGCACAGCATGTTTTAAATGGAGCTGTCTCTTGTATTCATTACAGACTGAGGATTTGACTTAATTGAGTGCACGGATATGTTCTCCTCATAGTGTTTTAGCAAATTCTTTCTTTAAGTACACGCCACTCCAACAATACATTAGACCTTTGGTGGAACAGTTCCAGAGACATAAACTATGAAAAATACACTGATTGAACTGTAATTTATACCTTTTTGCTCTCTGCAGAGGATGTACTAAGTAAAGATACTGGAGAATGTGCAATATGCCTTGAAGAGCTGCAGCAGGGAGACACCATTGCACGCCTGCCCTGTCTATGTATCTACCATAAAGGGTAAGTATAAATATTCCTAAGAATATTAAACACCCTTGCACCCAGGTAGAATATGGTTTAAAGGAATCCAGGAACCCTTTTAATATTGCATCATCAAAACTATGTGGGCACTTGGCCAAGTGGTTAAGGCATTGGACTAGCGACCTGAAGGTCGTGAGTTCGAGCCCCAGCCGAGGGAACGTGTTGTGTCCTTGAGCAAGGCACTTAATCACACATTGCTCTGCGACGACACTGGTGCCAAGCTGTATGGGTCCTAATGCCCTTCCCTTGGACAACATCAGTGTCGTGGAGAGGGGAGACTTGCAGCATGGTCTTCCATACAACCTTGCCCAGGCCTGCGCCCTGGACAGTGAAGAATTTCCAGGCGCAGATCCATGGTCTCGCAAGACTAACGGATGCCTTTATCAAAGCTCTGATCTGTTGTAATGACTATCTTTGTAATCACTCTAACAGATCAACGGTGCACTTGGAACCTCCAATTTCACAAAGCATAGGGTTAGTACAACGCTTTATAGTACCAGTGGCCCAGGTTCAATTCCCGCCACTGCCTGTAAGTGTGAGTTTCTTCCCACCCTCCAAAGGCGTAGCAGTTGGTAGGTTAATTGGGCGTTGTAAATTATCCCGTGATTAGGCCAAGATTAAATCGGGCAATTGCAGCTCGAAGGGGCTAGAGGGCCTATTCGGTGCTGTATCCCAATTAAAAAAAAACAGGTTTCTTGTGATGACAGATTAATGGATTAAATCTGTTAGTGTTTAATGATTCCTGGTGCACTGTTCTCAACAGCATTCAGAGATGGATCTAGAAAGGCACTGGCAGTTGCTTAAACGTTGTTGCAATGTGCTAAAGGAGCATTGACTCTGGTTGGTGGCAGTTTCACAGTTTAACCACGCTAGTCTAGGATTGCTAACCCAGGTTGGATATACTGCTTGGAGTTGCATTGCATGGGCTCCCTCCTTCAATGGCACCATATGTTCATGTTACCCAAATCCCTCTCTTTTTCCAATGTTTCCAAAATATCCAAAGAAATTAAACAGAATTACCTTAACATAATGCTCATATGACTTGTGACAAAGATTTCTCATAATAAAATCCAGGGAATTAAGACTGGGTCCATAAAACACAGTGTTGGGCAACTGTGTTGGTGCTCATGGTTTGAACTAGTCCCAAGTGGTCAACTGATGAAGGAAATAAAACTCAAGGAATCCAAGGGCATTTGACAAAGTGGCTCAGTAGGAGAAAGCAAATTGTATTGGCCATTGAGAGTTTGGCAATTGGAGGGTCCTGTCCAGCAGGTATCTGTGGGGCTCAGTACTGCATCTTTCACTAAGCTTGGGTTAAAACTCGGGGCTATCATAAAGAAGTTGGCTGAAGGCACCCAATTTGGCCACGTGGGTGACAATGAAGGAAAGAGCTGTCAGTAGTTACGTGGGCACAAAAAGGGCAAATGGAATCCAATCCAGAGGTGTGTTAATTCATTTGGGAAGAACAAATAAGGCAAAAAGAGTTTGCTCAGAGAAGGAGTCCTTATAGAAAAGGAACTTGATAAAAGATGTTACAAGAAAAAGGGAACCTGCAAAGTTCACTTCCCATATTATGCAAGATGCAAAAGAAGAACATAAGAAAAAGGGAACAAGAGTAGGCCATCAGGGCCTTCCAGCCTGCCCCATTTTAATAAAATCCTGGTTGTTTTTTGCTAGCCAAAACTCCTCTTCCATCCCATTTCTCTATTCCTCTATCAAATAGTTATCCTCCTTCAGTCTAAGTACTTTGAATGACCCAGCTGCTAGGACAGAGAATTCCAGAGATTCACTGCTCTCTGATTTAAAAGAAATTCTATGTACATCAGTTTTGAATGATGAACCCCTTATCTTGTAGTTTTTGTCTCCTCTCCCCCTAGTGAAAACATTTCAATATCTACTTTGTTAAGCCTCCAAACTCTGATTTTAAACCTCTGCTGCCTTGCAGCCATACCCACTCATGGGAAAGGCTTCGGGAGTAAACTCCAAGGAAGAAATCCGGAGCCGGGGTCCCAAAGACAGTTTGATATTGTTTACAACTTCACTCTGGCAACCTCTGCGACAACACTGGTGCCAAGTTGTATCGACACTTGCCCTTCTCTTGGACGACATCACTGACGTGGAGAGGGGGAACCCGCTGCATGGGCAACAGCTGGTTCTTCAAATTTTCCTGCCCAGGCTTGTGCTCTGGAGAGGACACATGCAAGCCCATGATCCCCTGGGATCGATGGCTGCCTACTAAGCCTCCTTAAGATCTTATATGTTTGAGTAAGTTCACCCCTCATTTCACTAAACTCCAAGGAATACAGATTAAAACTATTTAGCTTCTCTTAGTATACAGCGGTCTCATGCCAGGAATTAGCCTGGGAAATCTCCTTGGTACTGTCTCCAATGTACATCTTATTTTAGGCAAGGGGACCAGAGCTGTACACAGTATTCCAGAAGAAGCCGTACCAATACCATATACAACTGCAACCAAACCTCCCTATTTTGAAACTCCAACCTCTTTGCAATGAAGGCCAAAGTGCCATTTGCCTTCTTACCTACTTGTGAGACCTGCCTGTTAGTTTTTAATGGTTCCTGCACCAGAAGACTTAGATCTCAACTGATTTGTAGTCTCTCTCCAGGTAGTAATCTGCCTTTTTGATTTCTCTTATAGTGCATGACCTCACTCTTCCCCACTTTAAACTTAATTTACCAGTCTTGTTGACTCACTCAATCTATCTATACCTCACTGCAGCATTGCAGTATCCTTATCATAATATGCTCTTCCACTTATTTTCATATCATTGGCAAATGTGGAAACCTCCCTTTTTCTTGGTTATTAATGTAAATGACGAACAAGTGTGAGGCAAGATCTGATCCTTGTGCTAATCTACTAGTTACTTCCAGTCTGAAAAGAACATATTGATTCCAATTCTTCTATGAATCAACCAGTTTTCAATTCATTTTAACACACTTTTATTAATGATATGCACCAGCCTCCTATGTGGCATGTCATCAAATGCCTTTTAGAAATCTGGACGTGCTATTTGAAGGTTCTCTTCTGTCAATTCTTCCCTGTTAAGTCCTCAAAAAATTTGGATGATATTGTCAAACATGACTCACCCTTTGTAAAATCTTGTTGGGTGGATTTAATTATATTCAGCTTTCCTAAACGATTAGATATTTCCTCTTTGATTACAGACTATAGCATTTTGCCAATAATAGCAAATAATGGATGCACCACCCTTCTGCATTGGGCCTAACTCACTGCTCTCTTCAAAGACCACATGAAATCAATGCAATGTGAAAACATTATTCATAAATGCTCTAACATCTCTCAACAAAGGATGATAATATCAGTAAATTTAATGTAATAATATGTTGCTATAAGATACATGCATGCATTTTTGTGAATTATTGTTTTGCCACTGCTGAAGACTATTTTTCTCCACAAACCTAGTTGTGTGATTACTCGACTGGGTCATCTGCCATTCTGCAATTACACAGGTTCTGAAAGGCCCCTTTCTTGTTCTTGCCTCTCTTTTCATTGATGTCATATTGCATGAGTAAACTTGATATAATGTTGTATCTGCTGCTTCTCTCTCACCAGATGTATAGACTCATGGTTTGAAGTCAATAGATCATGTCCTGAGCACCCATCAGATTAAAAAATGAAGTGAACCAAATGAGCTGTTGCTAAAAGGTAATATCTTTGTCTAGTATTCATAATATGCTCCATATCTCCAGCTGGCCTTTATTATGTATTGACTTTTCCATACCTGATTAATGCTGCATTGGCCCATGTCATTTGGACTTTTTGAGGTCTGTGGAAGGCTCTTTAAGGGAACCATGACAACATTTTGAACTGTTAAAATATAGTATTTTGTTTGAGTGTTTTAAAAGGATACTGCTGTTATCTTGAACAATAAGCTCTCATTTAGAGTCAATATACCAGGTCAACTTGCCCTGTAAGTGTAAGTGATTCAGATTGGAAATATGTTTATATATAGCATAACTAAATTGACAAATGGGTCAAATTTGAAAAGACTATGACGACAGTGTTTTATTTTTATTCATCTGTCAGGATCTACACCACACTGGTAAGGCTAGCATTTACTCCCATTCCTGACTGCTCTTAACGATTATAAGATGGCTATAACATAATTGCCTGGGTACAATTGATTTGGCATTTGTCATTTATCAGGGAGGGAACGAATGGACTCCTATTTTGGTTGAAACATTTGCTTCTGTGTAATGTCCTAACCTGTTCTACTATTTTTGCTTCAGGTGCTTGACTTTATTTCTCCAGTAAATCTTGTTTACTAATGGGTATGTCACATGATAGTGTTATAGAATTATACAGCACATCCAGACCCTTTGACACACCATATCTAAGGTAACTCATCATGTACCTATTGATTCCAGTTTCATTTACTAGCACCTGGTCAATAGCTTTCTTGCCTTGGAGACTAAGATCTTGCCCAGATGCTTCTTAAATATTGTATCTGCTTCCACCATTTTCTATTTTTTTTTACAAAACTTCAAAGGTTTAATCAGACAAAAGTACATGAAGTACACACATCAAGTATTTACAAGACAGTGAACAAATTCAAATTAAAATATGATTATTGCTATCTATAAAACAGACAATTCCCTGGGGGGACCCAACATTTCTGGAAATCCCTCCACTGTGTCCATGGTGACCGTATGCTCCCTCTCCAAGGACATCCGGGTACAAACGTATCCCTGAAAGAGAGGCTCACCTGTTATTCCCAGGCAGTCTCTCACCCAAGGACTTACTAGGCCTGAGGCTACTTGGGTTCCGAGATAGGGCTTTCCAGGCTAGTATGGCCATAAGCTATCCACCACTTTCTCAGGCAGCACATTGCACATATCAACCGCATTCTAGGATAAAATGAATTACTCAGGTCCCCCATTTTCCTTTCAAAATCTCTTACTCTTTATCTTAAATTTATGCCCTCTGGTCTTTGATCCCTCTGCCGTGAGGAAAAGTTTTTTACTACCTACCAGAATTATGCTTCATAATTTTGCTTCATAATTTTGTATGCCTCAAAATCTTGCTTCATAAATTATGTATGCCTCAAAATTTTGCTTCATAAATTATGCTTCATAATTTTGTATGCCTCAAAATCTCCGACTCCCCCTCAGCCTGCTCTGCTCCAAGGTAAACAAACCCAACCTATCCAGTTTGTTATCAAAGCTGCAATATTCCATCTTGAGCAACACCCTGCTGAACCTCCAGTGCGTACTCTGTGGTGCAACCTATTGTGTACGATGTGGCAACCAGAACTGCATTCACTATTCCAACCGTAACCTCTCCAGTGTTTTATATGGTAATACCAACGTCTCCTCATTCTTATATTCTATGTACTGGACATTTGTCTTCGTCACTACTTTTTCCAACTATGCAGCCAACCTCATGGTCCACCTAGGTCCGTTGGTTCTCAATAGTCTCTAGGGAAGTACGGTTCATTGTGCATACTTACCCTTATGTGACCCATAATGCATCACCTCACACTTATTAGGATTGAATTTCATCTGCCATTGCTCTGTGCAATTCACCAGATGATCAATACCATTCCGCTGCCTTAAGGTGACCTTCCTCACTTTCAACACCAATCAACAAAGTTCATGTGATCTGAAAACTTACTGATCTTATTCCTTACATTGACATCAAATACTTTTTTTCCCTGCACAGTTAATGTGATTATATTAAATTTGTTTCCCATTTCATTTCTTGGAACACTTTGATTGTAACTAAAAAAAAAAAATTACAAAATATGAAATGAATCATTCGGTCCCAAAGCCCGTTTGTGTAGGAAGCGTGGTAGTGATGGATACTGGGCCCATTGTGGCTTTTTGATGTTAATGCAGTATACAGGTACTGATTTGGCGCTATGATAGCCATTGTGGTAATCATTATGATAAACAGCATGACTACCTCTACAAATTACTTTTACAGTATGGCAGGAACTCATTTATCTAATAATGCTTTTCCTGCTAACTGAATGTTATCCAATTTGTCCAATGACCTGTGCACACCAAGTGCAGGAGGAACTCAGCAGGCGAGGCAGCATATATAGAGAGAAATGTCAGTGTTTCAGGCCAAGAACCTTCATCAGTCCTGTTTACGTCCCTCCGAAGATGCTGCCTGACCTGCTTTCTTCCATCATTTGGCATACGTTGCTTAAGATTTCCAGCATCTTCTTGTGTCATCCAATGGCCCTACAGTTATCTGATATCTGTACGTGCCCTCATTCAATACAGGAAGTCTATTTATATGTAAGGGAGAAAGAGGTATGGGTATGGTTTGATAAAGGACATTTGACTAATGTTCATATGGATGACAAACGGGTTTGATTAGTTGGGCTTTTTCTATGTTGTATATATTATTTATATATATTAATATATTGTATATATTATTCTGTCTTTGCAGTTTCTCTTTTAAAAATATGGGTTGGTACTGACATTGCTAATGAGCAATGACCACAGATGTTATTTATATGTCATCAGTCTGATTGGCTTAAGGCAATGAGCTGTAAAGTGCATTAGGTTGAACCATCATTTGTTTCAGAGCCAACTCTGGAGTCTAACCTTTTAAAAAGTGATGTCTAAAAACACACAAAAATTGCCCAGTGGTCTTTTAGAACATAGGACAGTACAACACAATAATGTTCCTTGGTCCACAATGTTGTGCTGACCTTCTAACCTACTCCAAGGTCAACCTAACTCTTCACACCTGCATAGCCTTCCATTTTTCTTTCATCCATGTGCCTATCTAAGAGTCCCTTAAATGTCCCTAATCTATCTGCTTCTACCACCACCCCATGGCAGCATATTCCACCAACCTCTGTGTATTTAAAAAAAAACATCTCTGATATCCTCCCTATACTTTCCTCCAATCACTTTAAAATTATATCCTCTCGTATTAGCCATTTCCACTCTGGGAAAAAGTTTCTCGCTATCCACTCTATGTCTCTTATCATCATATACACCTTTGTCAATTCTCCTCACATCCTCCTTCACTCCAAAAGAAAAGTCCTAGTTCATTCCTGATAGATTTTCTCTGCACCTTCCAAAGTTTCCACATTCTTCCTATAATGAGGCGATCAGAACAGAACACAATATTCCAAGTGTGGTCTAACCAGGGTTTTACAGACCTGCAACATTACCTCGTGGCTCTTGAACTCAATCCCCTGAAAGCCAACACACCATATGTCTTTTTAACCACCCTATCAACTTGCATGGCAACTTTGAGAGGTCTATGAACATGGACCCAAAGATCCCAATGATCATCCACTCTGCTAAGAATCCTGCCATTAATCTTGTACTCTGCCTTCAAGTTCAACCTTCCAGAGTGTATCACTTCACACTTTTCTGGGTTGAACTCTGTCTGCCATTTCTTAGCTCAGCTCGTATCTGTCAACATCATTTTAACCTACAGCAGTTTCTCACACTACCCACAACACTGCCAAACTTCATGTCAACTGCAAACTTACAATCTTTTATCTTATATATTCACTCTGTTTCTTGTTCAAGGTGGGAATAGTGATGAAATCTATCTCAATTTTCTGTATGGAATGTCAGAAGTGCTAAGGAATGTTAAATTCACTGTTGTTGCTCTGTCATCAGGTTTTTCTGCCACTTCTGTAAATGGAACAAACAGTTCCAATAAACAGAGGCTGCGATTGAATTCCGAAAAGGTGAGGAAATGCTTAACGGAATGATGATCATTGCCGCTTCCTCGGATTGCTGAATAAGAAAACTTACCTTCTCCTCTTTAAACATGGCGACTACCGGTTCAGTGACGCCACACCTCTCATCTTTTCTGGATTATGTTTCAAAATGCCTGTCGGTAGGCTTTCTTGTCATTTGGACATTTTGTGCCACAGATATGTGAAAGACACACAACAATTAAACAAATTTTCTTTATACAGCTGATGTTTAATTGTTTGGTAATTAGTTTGTGCCTTTGACATTTTTAAAAACCAGTTAATTTGTTTGTAATTAATTGTTTTTGGTACATTTATTTGCACTAATTGTGCTGCGATAGCCATTTGTGAGAGATGAGTGAATGAGTCACATTTGATCTTTCTAAAAACAAACTGAGTAGGATTATCAGTATCATAGGATGCAACTTGACTTTCAACCTATCTCACACAAACACTCAAAGGAACTTCATTGACGGTACCAGCGAGCAATGGCATTCCTCCCAAGTTTCAGATGGCACTTGGAAAAGCTACAACTGAAAATGTGAATTTAAAGATTATTTTTGGACTTTGTTCACATGTTTATACATGGGAAGAATGTCAGAATGGATTTCATTTCCTCAACCATGAGAGGATATTTACTATAACTCAGTGAATGAGCCTATGTTCTTCTGGAGATCTGGAGCTCTTTAGTATTGGATGGCCTTCCAAAGACAGTGATGCAATGTGGTAGTGTAAATCCATTGGAACAGAATATATCTTCTGTCTGTTTTGGAATTGTAACAGCAATGCATTGACCAATCAGCCTGAGGAATCCTCGACATGGCGCCCAATGAATGAGGGCACAATGGAACATTGACCGCTTTCGGGCACTCTTTCTCAGAGATGGATTCAGCAGAAAATGCTAATGTTGCATTAGTAGAGCAAAGGACTGAAGTTAAGACAAGTTGCTTGAGAAGCTGTTTCCCAAAATATGAACACTCATAGGAACAGAGTGCCAAAAGTAGGGAGGGGGTCAAATGAGCTCCTCCTACTTGCCACAAAAGAGAAAAAAAAATGTATGCTTACAGGTATACCAGCACCTCTCCTTGGTACCTAGCTACCACAAAGTCTTGCAGTAAAAAAAAGAGCTATTTTAATTGGTAGCAGCTAATAATGTTATAAAAATCTTGTAAACTTTGCTCCACTGTTAGGAGTGACCCTATCTCACCTCTGGGAGGAATAAGAGATGTTATCACAAAAATACAAGCAAATCAATGTTTAAAAATTCAATAAATTGTTAATATGTAAAAACAAAAAAATTACTCTGTGCCTGCTTTGAGAAAAAGGTTATACAGAACTGAAAATGAGCCGCTGAATATTTTGAATTTTTTTTGTGATTTTTAAATCTCAGTGCGTTTATAGAAAAAAATGCTTAAATCTGAAAGCTAACTGGTTAATAAAATGGACTTAAATTCTAAGCAGAGGTTGTTTAGTCGAGTTGTGTAATTAAAGATATTTGTATTTATATGCTGCATTTCAAACTTTGTTTTACAGGTAATGTGGTGCTGCAGAAGTATTATCACTGTTGTTGAAAATCCTAGTGATCGGTTTTGCACACAGCAAGCTCCCACCGATATAAATGTGAATATGAAACAATTTGATATGTTTTAGTTAAGTAATGTTGGTTGCAGAATATTGGGCCTTGGTTATATCACCAGACCAACATTGCAAAGGCAGTGTCTGGGAACATATATTTCAACCTCACTTTGGCACCTGGAATGGTAACCATGAGTTGCTAGATCATCGTAACACCCTCCTGGTTCAATTCCTTATAGAGAATGACATATGCTATCATGACCTGATCGGGCTAGTAGGTGACTTTAACCTTGCTCTTAACTACTCCCTGATATGTTCTTGCATGCAGCTCAGCTCAAGGACAAGGAGGAATGGTCAATATATGATGGGGCTTGTCACCAATGTCTACAACACACAAATGATTACATCTATATGAAGTGGTTCTGATCACAATTGTTCTAAAGTAGGTTTAGTGTGTGGAAGAGGACTGAGACCAGGATGAATGGTATGGAGCCAGCATAATCTCAGGCAGTATCTGTGCAGGTGGCAAAATTCAGGTTCATTTCAGTACATGTTCAATTCAGCAAGCAAGTATTAGGACAAAAACCATCAGGCCACACCCTCCATTTTCTAGTGAGATTAAAAAAATAGCTCCACCTATAACTTTCAGGAGCCCTTTTGAATTTTTCTGAATTACAGTGGTGCAGCAGACCACAATCAACAAAGGATAAATCGAAGTAAGCAGTTTTCTGGAGACCTCGCGTGGCAGGAATCGTACACTGCTTTGCCTCAAATTCTTAGTGTACAGTGGGAGTTCTGGTATCACATCAGTAATTCCCCTTGGATAGGAGTCTAATGGAATAACAACTCAAGGCTGTGTGTATCCTTTTTCTGTCCTCTCTAGAGCCTTAAGCCATCGGTTGTTGCTAAAACTGTTCCTTGTGTTTGATTGCTATTAAATTAGGAGCTGGAATTTACACAAGGTCAGTCCTGTCTCTATCCATTAATTGACACTTTTTTCGGTGATTCCAAACTGGTTTGGCTGGTTTCTGTGGCAGGTGCTTTAGCTAAGCAAAAGACAAGTTTAAGCTAACAAGTGTCAATGTTTAATGTTTTCTAATCCAGCAAAGTGTTATGAAAGAAGAGTGGACTGTGCAGAATTTAGAACTCAGAACAGTATGGGCCTTTTGGCCCATGATGTTGTGCCGACCTGGTAACCTTCTCCAAGATCAGTCAAACCACTCGCCCCTTAGATAGCCACATGGGTGGATGAAAGAAAATGGAGGTCTATCTTAGAGTCTCTTAAAAATCACTAATGTATTTGACTCTACCACCCCAGCAGCATGTTCCATGGACACACCACTCTCTGTTTGAGAAAAACATAACCCCTCTATTTTCCTACAGTCACCTTAAAATTATGCCCCACACACAAAATGCTGGTGGAATGCAGCAGACCAGGCAGCATCTATAGGAAGAGGTATAGTCGACATTTTGGGCCGAGACCCTTCGTCAGGACTAACTGAAAGAAGAGATAGTAAAAGATTTGAAAGTGAGAGGGGGAGGGGGAGATCTGAAATGATAGGAGAAGACGGGAGGGGAAGGGATAGAACTAAGAGCTGGAAAGTTGATTGGCAAAAGGGATACAAGGCTGGAGAAGGGAGCGGATCGTGGGACGGAAGGCCTAGGGAGAAAGAAAGGGGGAGGGGCACACCAGAGGAAGCTGGAGAGCAGGCAAGGAGTTACTGTGAGAGGGATAGAGAGAGAAAAAAGAGAGGAAAAAATAATAAATAAATCAATCAATCACTCAATCAATCAATAAATAAGAGATGGGGTAAGAAGGGGAGGAGGGGCATTAATGGAAGTTAGAGAAATCAATGTTCATGCCATCAGGTTGGAGGCTACCTGCACCTTATATTCCCCTTTTTTCCCTCTCTTTTTTTCTCTCTCTGTCCCTCTCACAATCACTCCTTGCCTGCTCTCCATCTTCCTCTGGTGTTCCCCTCCCATGACCCTCTCCCTTCTCCAGCTCTGTATCCCTTTTGCTAATCAACTTTCCAGCTCTTAGTTTCATCCCTCCCCCTCCTGTCTTTTCCTATCATTTTGGATCTCCCTCTCCCCCTCCCACTTTCAAATCTCTTACTATCTCTTCTTTCAGTTAGTCCTGATGAAGGGTCTCGGCCTGAAACATCGTTTTTGTGTGTGTTGCTTGTATTTCCAGCATCCGCAGATTTCCTCATGTTCGCGGTTTTAAAATTATGCCCTTTCATATTAGCCATTTCCTCCCTGAGGAAAAAGTTGTTGGCTGTGTACTGTATCTATGCCTCTTATACCCCTCTATCAAGTCACCTCCTTCCCTCCAAAGGGAAAAGCTCTAGCTTGCCAAACCTTTCCTCATTAGACAAATTCCCTAATCCAGGCAGCATCCTGATAAGTCTCTTCTTCATCCTCTCTGAAGCTTCCACCTCTTCCCTATGATGAGGCAACCTGAACTGAATGCAATACTCCGTGTGGTCTAACCAGAATTCTTTAGAGCTGTAACATTACCTCGTGGCTCATAAACTCAATTCACCTACTAATGAAGGCCAACACCCCATAAGCCTTCTTAACCACCATTTCAACTTATGTGGTTACTTTGAGAGATCTATGGACGTAGAGCTCAAAATCCCTCTGATCCTCCACACTCCCGAGAATCCCTGCCAATAACTGTGTAATCTGCCATCTGTCCATTCTCAGCCCAGCTCTGCAGTCGATCAATGTCCCGTTGTAACCAATGAAAACCTTCTGCACTATCTACAATACCGCCCACCTTCGTGTCAACTGCAAACCCTTGCACTTCCCATCCCACGTCATTTATAAAAATCACAAAGTGCCGGGGTCCCTAAACCGATCTCCGCGGAGCACCACTGGTCATTGACCTCCAGGCAGAATACTGCCACCCTGTGCCAATTCTGAATCCAATTTGCACCGAGAGAAACAGTTACATTTCAAGTCAATGAACTTTCATTAGAAATGTTTTCATAGAAAGTCAAGGTCATTAGCCCAAAATACTAACTCTGTTTCACTTACCACTTCTACTGCCTGATCTGTTTAGCCTTTCAAGTTGGTGCAGTACTGTGCAATTCAACGTTGCAAATAAGAATGTATTAACTGAAAGGAAAGCAGAAGTAGATTTTTAAATAAATTTTGCTGGACATTTTGATAAGTTTTAGATGGACCTAATGACCTCTAAATGGCCTCTGAGCTTTCTCATTCAATAATTTTCTAAACAGTAGAGTGCAGTCAAACAGTTGTAGGTTGCAGTCATTGATGTTCCTTGATTTCTTTGACCTGTTCCTTGCCTTTACAACTTCCTTAAATCCTGGACTACATTTTCATGTTCCTCCAATTTAAACCATAATGGCTTACGTTTGGGTACTAATGTGCATGTATATACACTTCAGATTAGCAGCAATAAAGTAATATTATATTTACTACTTAGCACATTGATCTAAAATAAATGAGATACTATTTTGAATATTAAATTTATTACGATTGAAAAAATCTACTAATTTTTTCATTTTTATTATATTACACAATAGATGACATAATACCAACATATGGTTAGAGTGGAGAGATTGCTGAATATTGTGGAAAGATTGCAGAGTTTTGCAAGAAACATAACGTAATAGTAGGTGATTTTAACTTTCCACATATTGACTGGGTCTCCCATACTGTTAAGGGATTAGATAGGATTGAGTTTGTCAAATATGTTCAGGAAGGTTTCCTTAATCAGTATATAGAAGTCCCACTGAGAGTGTGTGCAATACTTGATCTCCTATTCGGAATGAGACAGGGCAGTTGACAGAAGTTTGTGTAAGGGAACACTTTCTATCTAGTGATCACAATGCCATTCGTTTCAAGGTAATTATGGAAAAGGATACGTCTGGTCCTTGGATTAAAGCTCTAAATTGAAGTAAGGACAATTTTGATGGTATCAGAAAGGTTCTGGCAAATGTGGATTGGGACAGACTGTTTTCTGGCAAAGTTTAACTTGATAAGTGCAAGGCCTTCAACAGTGAAATTTTGAAAGTACAAAGCATTTATGTGCCAGTTAAAATAAAAGGCAAGGATAACAGACTTAGGGAACATTAGGTTTTCAAGAGATATTGGGCCCTGGTTAAAAAAAGAAAAGGAGGTACACAGCAGATGTAAACAGGTAAGAACAAATGAGGTACTGGAGTAAATAAAAATAAGAAAGAAATCAGCATGGCTGACAGAAAGCATGAAATTGCTCTAGCAGACAAGGTGAAGGAGAATCCTAAGGGATTCTACAGATATATTAAGAGCAAAAGGATTGCAAGGGACAAAATTGGTCCTCTGGAAGATAAGAATGGTAATCTGTGTGTAGTGCCAAAAGAGATGGGGGAGATTTTAAATGGAGTTTTTGCATCTGTATTTACTCGGGAGACTGTCACAGTCTATAGAAATGAGGCAAAGTATAACGAGGTCACGGATCCTATATTACAGAGGAGGGTGTGTTTCCTGTCTTGAGGCAAATTAAGGTGGACTAATTCCTAGGGCCTGACAAGGAGTTCTCTTGGATCCTGTGGGAGACAAGTGTAGAAATTGCAGGGGCCTTAGCAGAGACTGTTAAAACAGCTATAGGCTCGGGTGAGGTACCAGAGGATTGGAGGATAGCCAATGTAGTTCTGTTGTTTAAAAAAGGTTCTAAGAATAAACCAATAAATTATAGGCTAATGAGTTTGACATCAGTGGTGGGTAAGTTATTGTGGGGAATTATAAGGGACCAGATATATAATTATTTGGATAGACAGCAACTGATTAGGGATAGTCAGCGTGGCTTTGTGTATAGTAGGTCATGTCTAACTAATCTTATAGATTTTTTCTGAGGAATTTACCAAGAAAGTTGATGAAAGCAAGGTGGTGGATGTTGTCTATATAGACTTCAGCAAGGCATTTGACAATGTCCCACGTTGGACATTGGTCAAGAAGATTCAATCACTTGGTGTTAAAGATGAGGTAAATTGGATTAGACATTGGCTTTGCAGGAGAAGGCAGAGAGTGGTAGAAGATGACTGCCTCTCTGACTGGAGGCTTGTGACTAGTGGAGTGCCACGGGGATCGGTGCT
The DNA here is from genome assembly GCF_030028105.1 of Mobula birostris. Classification (NCBI taxonomy): domain Eukaryota; kingdom Metazoa; phylum Chordata; class Chondrichthyes; order Myliobatiformes; family Myliobatidae; genus Mobula; species Mobula birostris. Next base: position 40,536,543 of record NC_092388.1, on the reverse strand, counting down.
TGGTCTGTCATTGTTTGTCATTTATATCAATGATCTAGATGATAATGTGGTTAACTGGATGAGCAAATTTACAGATGACACTGATATTAGGGATGTAGTGGACAGTAAGGAAGGCTATCAAAGCTTGATCTGGACCAGCTGGAAAAATGGGCTGAAAAATGGCAGATGGAATTTAATGTAAGAGGTGTTGCCCTTTGGGACGACAAACCAGGAAGACATTGGTGAGGCCTAATGTGTACAGTTTTAGTCACCTACTTACAGGAAAGATGTAAATAAGATTGAAAGAGTACAAAGAAAATTGACAAGGATGTTGTCTGGGCTTGAGCATCTAAGTTATAGGGAGAGGCTAGGACTTTATTCCACAGAACAGAAGATTGAGGGGAGATTTGATAGAAGTACACAAGATTATGAGGGGTATAGATAGGGTAAATGCAAGCAGGCTTTTTCTACTGAGATTGGATGAGTGTTCAGCTAGAGGTCATGGGTTAAGGGCAAAAGGAGAAATGTTTAAGGAGAACATGAGGGGAAATTTCTTCACTCAGAGGGTGGTGAGAGTGTGCAATGAGTTGCCAGTGCAAGTGGTGGATGAGATTCGATTTTTTTTAAATGTTTGGATAGTTATATAGATGGAAGGCTATGGTCTTGGAGCAGGCTGGCAGTTTAAATGGTTCAGCATGGACTAGATGGGCCGAATGGCCTATTTCTGTACTGTAGTTTTCAATAAATCTATTACATCTGGCAGGGTGGTAGAATACAATAGTGTTCCACAGTATTTACTGAATAGTACCTGTAACTCTGTTTTCAGAAGTTTCCATCACTGGCATGAAACTAATTGCGTAATTATAGCATATTGATAATTAATATCATTACTTTCACAGCCTCAATGTGAGTAGCTAAGTAAATATGAAATTGATCTGGGTGCAACTAACTCGTTGGATAAAGAGACTAAAGGAACTCAGATTGTCCTCCTTAGAACTGTTAAGGTTTAGGGAAAATGTGACTGAGGTACTAAACAAGTAGTATTTACTTTTAGTGACAAAAATGACACAAAGAAAGCAAAAAAAACCAGGAGCAACAAGGAAATACTTGCAGAAGTTTTAAAGGAAGTGGTGTTTGAAAAATCTTTCGAAAGACAAAGTAGAAAGTAAAATTTTGAAGGATTCGTTTTTGCCATGACTACATCGGTAGCCTCTGGGTGCTCCAGTTCCCTCCCACATTCCAAAGACACACGGGTTCGAAGGTTAATTGGTCAGGTGGGTGTAATTAGGTGGCGTAGGCTCACTGGGCCAGAAAAGCCTGTTACTGAGTTGCGTCTGTAAAACAAAATGTTGAGAGAGCTGTGCACTGGGGCAAAGTGATACAGGCATAATGGAGCAAGTGACTTTATTTTCTGCTCTATTATTATTTTAATAACAATGCAAGGTGCTACAGCCATATAACTTCAGCCTCTTTGCCTGACATTATGTTTGTACATATGTAAAGTATACCTTTCAATCATGGCTCCAAAGTACTTGTTTTTTAACATGACTAGAAGAGAAATTATCCATCCAAGACAGAAAAAATTCTCCATGCACAAGAGACTACTAGCTTGTTTTTAATCTTCATGGCCATTATCAGATTCAAATCTGTTCTAAAGCCTTCTTAGATAAAGAGTCATTTCTTCTATTAACATCTTGCTAACATGAGAAGTTTATTCTAATGTAATTTGATGAGCTCTCCCTGGTACTCTAGGGACTGTTGGTGTAGTCTTGGTCTCAACCAGGTGCTTATCTGGAATTCAGCACCGAAGGAAGATAAGAATATAACTAACTTCAGGTAATGCTTGAACACATTGAAGAAAGTAAACATTTCTTTACTAATACAGATCATCAATAGCATTTTACACTTCATAAGCATTGAACTGACTGCAATTCCTGCTTAATGGAAGAAATGCAGTGGCCAATCTTCACAAAGCTACTGTAAAATGTTGATTATTTTTCAGCTCATCCTTGAAATAATATCCAAGAAGGCAGAAGCAGTCTTGGTTAATCTATCAATTAAAAGAGATTATGTCCCACAAAGTAGCACACATCCATCTCAAATATACGCCTGAGTTTCTGGTGATGGGCTTGAACCAATGAGTTTCTGATTCAGAGGTGAGAACAGTTTCCAAGCACTGTTTAGATGACAATGCGTTTTTCTTCCATAAGGTGCTGGACATCATCTGGCAGAATTTGATTATCCTTTAGACTGGAGAGGAAACAACACAGTATTTCAGAATTATTAGTTACTTCACTCATAAATCAAAAACTTGAGAAGCTAGTCATTGTCACACCCAAATGAACCTCACTATCATTCAAACTGCCTTTCTGAGGACTTCATTTTGGTTTGAAATGCTGTTGTTTGCTTCAATTGTTTGCATGACTTGTATTTTTTTCTCTTGTACATCGTGTTGGTCTTTTATTTATTTCTTTATTCTTTTTTTTCTTTAATTGGGTTCTTTTGGGGTCCTTGCTTTGCAGTTACCTGCGAGCAAGCAAATCTCAAGTTTGTGTTTTATACATGCCTTAATAAATGAATTTTGAATTTAGGAGCATATGAGGTATTTCCCTTTTTTTCAATAGAAATGCTCATAATATACTGTAATGTGCAATAGCATTTAGTGAATAATGTTCTAATTATATCCTCCCAAATGGCTGACCTGTGAGTTTGCACCTCCGGCAGGTCCAACTACAGCCAATTCAGGAATCCTCTGGGAAAGGCTGGGTCTAATTGAATCATTTTTATTAGCAACATGTATTATTTGTTCTTGCTCTTGTAGACTGTAAAGCTTCCAGTGAACATCAAGCTCACTGCTTTAAAGGGATTGTTGCTGTTGAGTGCTGTTAAGTCATTGTCGACTCATGACAACCTGATGGATAGTGTAATTGTCCGTAGGGTTTTCATGGCAAGATACAGAAGTAGATTGCAAGGCTTTTCTTCTGCGGAGATATTGCTGCTGCCCAGGTTGGGGTGGGTAGCAGTTCCAGTTATCATGATCAGCTAGTGCTGTACTCAGAAACAAGCGAAGAAGGACAATGAACGCCAAGGAGTTCGGGGAAGGGAAGAGTAATGGCCTGAAACATATCTACGTTATAAAAGACGAGGTGTTGGTGGTCTTGAAATACATAAAGGCAGATAAATCCTCAGGGCCTGACTAGATCTATCCATGCTGTTGGGGAAAGCAAGGGCAGAGATCTACCCTTACAGAGACTTTTGTGTCTTTGTATTGGTGAGGTATCAAAAGACTGGTGAGTGGCCAATCTTGTGCCTTTGTTCAAGAAAGGATGCGAGGACAAGCCAGGGAGCTACAAACTGGAGAGCTAATCATCAGTCGTAGGAAAGTGACTGGAAGGGACTTTGAGACTCGGGATCTATATAGAGTTGGAAAGTCAAGGGAGTGTTTAGGAATAGCCTGGCTTTCTGCATAGGAAATCGTTTTTTTGAAGAGGAGACAAACAGGATTGATGAGAGCAGAATGATAGGTGTTGGCTATGTGGAATTTAGCAGGGCCTTTTAGCAAGGTCCGCCATGTTAATCTGGCCTGAAAGGCTAGACCATGGAGAGTAATAAATTGCAAACAAAATTGGCTTAGTGGTAGGCGACAGTGCTAGTGGACAGAGAGTGGTAGTGGAGGGTTGTTTTCCAAAGTGAAGGCCTGTGACCTCAAGGACCTGTAGTGTGTCCCTTGGTGTTTGTCATTTTTTATTAATGATTAGGATGACATGATTAATAAGTCTGCAGGTGGCACAGAAATTAGTGGTGCAGTGGACAATGAAGAAAGTCACCTAATTTGCACAAGAGCTAGATCGGAAAGTGGGCCAAGGAATGTAACTGAGAAATGTGAAATGATGCATTCTGGGAAATCAAACCAGGTCAGCAGATACAGAGTGAATGGAAGGGCTCTGAAGAATGTTATCAAACAGAGAGACATAAGGCATGAGTATATAGTTCCCTGAAAACAGCAGCACGGACAGACAGGGTGCAGGGTGGTGAAGAGGGCATGTAGCATGCTTACCTTCGTTAATCAGTCATCCAGGAGATGGGCCATTGTGTTCAGCCGTACAAGTCATTAGTGAGACCACACTTAAGTGTTATGTGCAGTTCTGATGACCACACAATAGGACGGATGAGATTAAGCTAAAGTGGGTGCAGAAGTGATTCACAAGGATGTTGATGCTGGACTGGAAAACTTGAGTTAGAAAGAGAGATTGGGCAGGGTTTTACCCTGAATGTAGGAGGCTGAGTTTATGGAGTGACCTCATGGAGATGCATAAAATCGTGAGGGGCAATAGAAAGGGTATGTAGTTGGTATTTTCCCCTCATGCTAGAGAGTTTAAAAGGAATGGGGATAGTTAGAAGGTGAGAGTGAGAGGAAAGATTTAAAGGGGATCTAAGGAGCATGATTTTCCACACAGGAGGGTGGTGGGCATGTGGAACAAGCTGCCAGAGAAAGTCACCATTTACAATATTTAAAAGACATTTAGACAGATATGTGGATAGGAACGGTTTAGAAGGATATTGGCCAAATGTATGCAAATTGGACTACCCTGGAAGGCACCTTGGTTTTCATTTACGGGTTAGACTCAAGGACCTGTTCTCATATTGTATAAATTAACACTCCATGACTCATTGTTTTGTAGAGTCTAGGAATTGAAAATTAATTCCCCTGCTGGATGCTACAAGCAGTCTTGCAAAATCTTTATTTTTATTATGCTGCCATCTTCATTCTTTGCATTATTTCTAATGATTTATGGAATACAGTGGATTCTGGTTAATCGGGCAGCCATTATCTGGGACAACTCTTCAAGAACAAAGACTAATTGAAAAAGTAGACATGAGATTGTTGCTGAACAGTTTCTAGCATCAGTCACACGCACTTGTGTGGCAGTGAGACACTATGCTGCACTTAGAGTGAACAGTTTTTAAAAAAAATCCCGACTTTTGGCAAGATGTCATGAAAAGATTTGACACTAGGCAAAAAAAAACTACACTGATTTTGTTCAAAAGAACACAGCAGCATACACAGGATGAATTCCTCCATCGATAACTACTAGGAATTAATTTACAGTTTTATAGCACTGTATTGTAGAAGTATTGGTAGTGTTCTAATTCGTTCGATATTCAACTTAAATACATAACTTGTTACTCAGTTAAACAGTAGTTTGTCTTTCTTTATACCTTTTCAACTATTTCCATGAAACTTCACTTAATTGGGCCAAAATATACTGGTCCCAATGTGCCACAGTTAACCGGAATCCATTGTATTAGAAATGAGGTGAGAGAGCGAGTCGATATAATAGTCAAGTAGATACCAATTAGTATGTGATGAGGTTAGGCATCTCTGGCAACATTTCATTTTTCTTTTGCCCCATCAAGTCTATTGTTGCTGTCCCATTATTCTCAATCCTCTATACTAGCAAGAGTCTGGGTGTGGAAATCATAATGATGTTATCTCCAAGGAACTGTATACTCAATATTGGTCAATTTATCACATGTAGAACCAGCTTTATGATAAATGCAACAACACTTGTGTTGCATATGTCATAAAGCTACTACATGAGATAAAGTACTGTGATTCAGGGTTATGATACACTGGACAAATTACTTTAGACCAGCCTTGGTGCTTTTACCCCTACATATATTAAATTCCATGAAGAATAGAACCTTACTTTGAGCCATGCTAGAAAATGTACTGTATACCCCTTCAACTCATTTGCCTTATTAGAAGGGCAACAAATATCCCATCTGTGGATTCTGCCCTGAAGTGCTCAAATGCCTGTTGATGGATAGACTTTGGAATGCAATTTTGCTTTCAAAATCAAAAAAAAACTTTAACTAAACCAAGACTATATGATTTCAAAGTAATTTTAAAATATCTCCTGATTTAGTTGAGCAATGTGACAAAGGGGGAGCTACGTTAGGATTTATATAGAAACCTCGAGCTCATCTAGTGGATCAGTTGGTATAGTTGTGGGTAGTGCTCTATGACCAGAACATATCTGGTTCAATTCTTTGTCTATGCAATCAGTTTCAAAGGAACATACTGTAGGAAAGAATTTAATGAAACATGATTATGGTCCTATAGCTTTATTACTTGATATTTGGTCTTATGATAAATCAATATATGAGTTTTTGATTCAAGTTGGAAAGCTATAATTAATGGTACACAATTGATCTAAGAACAACAAGATTTTAAAAATTGCTTAAAAATAAGATTTTAAAAGTTTGTTGTTTTGAGCACTGCAGGTTAAAAAGTTTGTCTTTCAAACAGACGGCATTATGAGAAGAATAGTAATTACTATTCTTCACATGCTTTTCTGGAAGAATAATGTGAACTAGAAGGATATGACTCCTGCATCTTGTGAAAATGATCTTTTAGCTAAGGGCTAAATAACCTGCATTCAATTTTCTGATTGCAAGAATGACAGAAGTATTGGCCTCAGTACTACTAAACTAGGTGAAGATACTTCCACTCTAATTACAGTTCCATAACCTGGACGAAGAATGAGCCAGCAAGAAATCCAGGATATCAATGTTAATATTGCCATTGCCTATCAATATCTTCAAAATTAAAAAAAAAAATCTGCTGAAAATTGGCCAAATAACAGATTTGCCTTGCTTCATTCAGTAAAATTTATATCAGGCAGATGCTAATTTTACTGGGAATTTTGCCTTACCAAATCTCATCTATTGTTGTATTTCCTCTGAGTGACTGGAGGAGATGTGCAGCCCCTTTGGATGTTATCTTATTTTCATTCAACCTGTGAAGAATTCACCATATATATTGGTAATTTGTCTGCACACGCACTATGCACTTGATAAACTGAAGCTCACTGAGGAAATGAATCATGCAAATTTTACCTTTGCAATACTGCTTGCTTACTTTACTCTTAGCTATGGCAATGTATTGCCTTCTTAGAAGTAAACAAGCAAGTAAATGTGTATTGAGAAAGCCATTAATACAAGCAAGCACAAATATAAAGTAAATCAGCTTGGGAATTCATCTCCCGTAATCTGGTGGTAATGATATTGCAATCTGGCAGGAAAATGATACTAGGAGCCTGATTTTGGTGTAAAATACATTGGTCCAGAGTGCTAGGCAACTTCAGATGACAATGTCTGGGCACACAAGTGAGAGACAAGTTTTTAACCTCAGTGATGAGTTCCAGGTTCTACAGAGACTGGGATGCAGTCTCTCATAAATATGGTCAGAGAAGCATCACTGAGTGGTCTGGTGCTGGTGTCACAATTACAGAAGGGAGAGGAATTGGTGGCAGTGGCAGGCACTGAAGAAGCTCTTTCCTGATGAATATTCCAATGTTACATTATTTGCAGATATTCCATATCTCTTGTTATCCCAGACTGGCACAGAACTGGGGCTTGAAACACGTTTACATATCAGGTGTATTGAAGGACACCTAACATGATAGGTACAGCACCTCCATTTAAAAATGTAAAACTTTACCCAGTGTTTTAAGCCTTTGTAATCAAAGCAATGCTCCAAAACAAAAAGTGAGGAGAGACTACATGGATTATGATCATAATCAGGAAGATATGAACAGTGGACAACTATTTCCACTGAATGATAATAAGAGGAGATGAATTCATAACCAAGAATTTTTTTTAAAAATATGCATGGAAAGGGTAATTTAAAACCTGCTAAAAGTATAGAATTGATATATTTGTTTAGAAATTATATAGATAGTTATTCAAAAAGTACACTGTTTAAAGGATAGAGGACATAAACATGAGTAGGAAGGGGCTTGACAACAAAAAGTGGTGAGCCCTCATCAAATAGGTAAAGTGTGTGTAAAAAAAAATGTAACAGCAGTGGATGTTAAAGCTTTTGGTCTTTCATGAACAACATTTAAATACTGCAGGAGAAGGGAAAAGTTGGCTCATCCACTTAACTCTGAAATAAATTCATCTGCGTTACAGAAGAGGGCAGAGAACTTAGCAGCAGGTATAGTCGGCTGTAGGAAGGCAAGAACAGGATTACAGAGTATAGGGGTAATTCAAAGGGGATCAGTAAAGAGATAGGTGTGAACATGTTGACAAGGCAGAGCCAGCTTTGGTGGAATTAGAATGTAAATAGGCAAGTCAATGCAATGGGCAAAGGGTGCACCAGAACTCAATTCCAATGAGAGCTTAAGCATTTTCCGTGCAATGACATCCCATGATTTGCATAACCAGAGATAAAGATATGAGGGGGAACTCAATTTGTAAATCAGGAGGTGAGCAGAGAGAATTAGATGATAGGAACGTGCTCCAGTTCTTTTGGTCCATACCAGCGCACTTACCACGTGTTTCATTCTGTCATTGGGAAGGATAATTACCTATAGAACTATCAGAATCTGCAAGCAGTAGTGTAACAACAGGGGCAGGAATATATTCTACTCTTAAATATCACCGGTCTTTAAATATTAAGATTGCTTTGTGTATACTAGATTCAGGTCAGACTTTTAAAGATCAAATTCTTGAGCCAGTGAAGAAATACAGTATACCACCTCACATGTACTCCTGTTATATGTTCCCCAACTTTTACACTATCTGGCTCCTCTCATCGCTGTTCTGTGAAACGCCTTGGTACTTAGCATTATAGCTATACTCTTTGACGATTTGAGAGCAAAGGAGAGCTGGAAGTAAATGAGCATATATGAATAATCATAGGTGCAGTCAGTCAGAAGTTGTCTTTATGGTATGTAGTTAGGAATTGTAACAAAGAAACATTTTCTATTCCATATGGGTGACATCTATGCTTGAAGATAGTTAGAAACAAATGGGAGTCTGTTAGCTTTCCAGCCTAGCAAACAAAACCAAAATTCTTCTTTTATGTTTTCTTTAATAGTCATGTAATAGGTTGATTTACTGTATATTAGAATATCAGCCTGTGGCATTTTGCAACTCACAGAAGGATACAAATCAAATATTACCATAACTTTTCCAAAGAGACATTCACTCTCAGCATTTCACCAAAGCTTTCAGCTGCTTCATCATCCAATTCATTTTGTGTCAACCTGCAAATTGGAAGGCAGAATATTGTATTGGAACCTCTATACTGAGGTTCTTGTGTTTATTGACCAGGCTGTATCTAATTTATTGTGGAAATGATGTACAATTAATTATAAATTCAGAGTGTTTATTATTTACAACATGCTATAAGGTAGTTTAAAATTAGTACAAGTTGCTTCTGTAGAATTGATCACATCTAGTTATAACATGCATAATATTAAAACAGAGTGCTAATCCATTTGTTTGTGTTACTAATCCATTTGTCCCTTTTAAGGAAGATTTGGAGACTATGCCCCCAAGTTATTGACTCTCCAGCCATGGGAAACAAACTTCCAACATCCATCCTGTTGAGGATTTCATGTTTTAGTGAAAATGCCTCTTATTCTATTACATTTACGGGAATATAATCCCCTTTTTGAGCTTTCTTCACAGGACAGACTTCCATTCCCGGTAATTCTATTTATTAGCTCTTCATTTTACCATCTCTGAAGCAATTCTGAATTGCTTCAAGTTAGATTTTCCATTGAATTAATTTGGCAATTAATGCATTTAATCTTTATTGTAAGATGACTCTGTGCTTAGTAAAATAATGTTGTTAATTAACGTATAGCAAATATTTCTCATAAGTGCCACCTTAATTTAACTCTGCTGAATTTCTGAATACTAGAAAAATCAAATAAGCTGCTAAAAACTAAATTTCCTAAAACATTTAATTCTGGTTATAAACTGTATCAGTACTTTACAGGACTAATTTCAGAGTAAATAATCAAATAGCTGTACTCTGTCCTTAGTGATGTCTGCAATTGCTGAACATCAGGGTAAGTGCCTGTTTTTACCAGAATATCTTTAATGTGTTGTTGTTGCAGAGTGCCTTGGCCAAGTGTTGGCTGCCCTTCGAGATCCTGTTTGCTGCGAGGCTGGGCAAACACAGACACAATTCACTAATTTTCTTTTGCACTGTATGGAGGTCAATACATCAATGTATAAAGAAACTAAAATCAGTTTAAAATAAAGGAACAATAAATTACATCCATATAGCACCTTTAAAACAATATCATATTCCAGTGTATTTTAAAAAGCATTAACAACTATCATTTGACAGCAAACCACATTTTTAAAAAATGATATTCATGTAGGTTTCTAAATGTTTGGTTAAGAGGTATGTCTTTAGGAAGAAAACTATATTTCCCCTGAATTCTCAGATGTTGGTGGTCAAAATGATTGTAAAGTTTTGAAAACACTCCAATTTACAAAGGATTAAATATGGGATGCCAGGAGAAATTAAAATCATAATGACAGCATCAATTGTAAATTTAATTATTACAAACTGAATATAACTGCTGAGAATTCAGTCGAAATATGGTAAATAAATAACAGCACATTCATTAGAACTAGTTGAAGACTTTCAATGCTTAATTACTTTAATCATTTTGTGACAAATTCCTGACACTTCCACATGAGATATTAATTAGCAGTATGCCAGTATACTTATTACATTACCAAAGTAGTTATCCAGAGAATATAACTTTGAATGCAGCAAGAGAGTTTGAATTTATTTGTAAACTAACACAGGAAATAAAATGGTGTGTGCAAGGTTGATGAGGAAATTGTCAGAAGATGAAACTTCAACTAGTTATTAGAAATGGCATTTCAGAAGAAACCCCATAATTCCTTTCTAGTTTAAACTATATATGACTCAGTTTCACAATGACAAATAGCAGGAACAAGCCATTTGCCCACTCAAGTCCATTTCATTGTTTAATAAGAGCATGGATTGTCTTTACCTTAGCACCACCTTCTTGTAGTGACTACTTAATATGCAAAAATCTACTGATTTATCTTGACTTGAACATACCAGCTGCTGAGTCTCCATTGCCCTCTTAAGTAAAAAAAATTCTGAATGCTCACCAACCTCCTAGCTAAAGAAATTTTTTCTCACCTCAGTCCTGAATCACTGGTCTCTTATTTTGACACCATAATTGCCCCCACCTCTATAGTCACCCAGTCTAGGGGAATTATCATTCCTGCCATTATCTGCATCATTCCTGTCTAGTTCTGTAAATTGTTTAAATGAGATCACTTCTCATTCTTCTAAACGCTAGTGAGCACCAACCTAGTCCAGTTAATCTCTTTTTAAAGGATAAACGCTCATACCAGAAGTTTTGCATGTAAATGCTGTATAATAAACTTAATTACCTTAGATGTTTCAAACTGTGATGATTTGTTAATGCTTCTGCAAAGGCTTCAGCACCTTTGTCCCCGAACTGATTTCCCCAGAACCTGGCAATCATTAAACTTTTACATTATTTTGGTGAATTGCATGAGATTTATAAACTGGAAGTAAAATGAAAAATAATTAGTTTTTTTCAATAATATAATTAATTGGTTCAATACATTTTGTTTTCAATTGTATAAATATTTTATTCATATCAATAATTTTTCATGTCTGCAGAATATCCTTAAATGGTTTTTGAACTTTTTGAAGAGCAGCAACCAGCAAAGTAAACATTTTTTTTCTTATTTATTCATTTACGGGATGTTGGCATCGCCAGCTAAGCCAGCATTTATCGCCTATCCCTTGTTGTCCTTGAGATGGTGGTGATGAGCTGCCTTCTTGAACCGCTGTAGTCCCTGAGGTGTAGGTACACCCACAGTGCTGTTAGGGAGGGAATTCCATGATTTTGACCCAGCGACAATGAAGGAATAGTGATACATTTCCAAGTCAGGATGGTGAGTGACTTGGAGGGGGATTTCCAAGTGGTGGTGTTCCCCGGTATCTGCTGTGCTCGTCCTTTTAGATGGTAGTGGTCGTGGGTCTGGAAGGTGCTGCCTTAGGAACTTTGGTGTGTTGTTGTAGTGCATCTTGTAGATAGAACACACTACTGCAACTGTTCACCGATGGTGGAGGGATTGAATGCTTGTGGAAGGGGAACCAATCAAGTGGGCTGCCTTGTACTGAATGGTGTCAAGCTTCTTGAGTGTTGATGAAGCTTCTCCCATTCAGGCGAGTGGCTAGCATTCAATTACACTCCTGACCTGAGCCTTGTAGATGGTGGACAGGCTTTGGGAAGTTAGGAGGTGAGTTACACTCTGCAGGATTTCTAGCATTTGATCTGCTCTGGTAGCTACAGTGTTTATATGGCTAGACCAGTTTCCTCTCAATAGTAACCCCAAGCTTGTTGATAGTAGGCAATTCAGTGATGGTGATGCTACTAAATGACAAGGGATGATGGTTAGAGCCTCCCTTGTTGGAGATGGTCATTACCTGGTACTCATGTGGCTTGAGTGTTACTTGCCACTTGTCAGCCCAAGCTGGATATTGTCCAGGTCCTGCTGCATTTGGGTATGAACTGCTTCACTATCTGAGGAGTCACGAATTGTGCAGAACATTGTGCAGTCATCTGCGAACATCCTCACTTCTGACCTTATGACGGAAGGAAAGTCATTGATGAAGCAGTTGAAGATGGTTGGTCCTAGAACACTTCCCTGAGGATGAGATAGTTGACCTCCAACTACACAATCATCTTCCTTTGGGTCAGGTATGATTCCAACCAGTGGAGGGTTTTATCCCTAATTCCCATTGACTCCATTTTAGCTAGGACACCTTGATGCCATACTCAGTCAAATGCTGCCCTGATGTCGAGTTAGCTTGTGTTAATAGTGCTGAGTATTAAATGTTTCCCTGGACAATCCCCTTACTCTTCTTAATGTTCCCTATTGTTGCTGAACTAATACCTGATATGGATGGATTATTTTATGAGGAAGGGGTGGGCAGGCTAAAGTTTAGAAACCATAGAAACATTTCAGCACAGAAACAGGCCTTTTGGCCCTTCTTGGCTGTGCTGAACCATTTTTCTGCCTAGTCCCACTGACCTGCACCTGGACCATATCCCTCCATACACCTCTCATCCATGTACCTGTCCAATTTATTCTTAAATGTTAAAAGTGAGCTCACATTTACCACTTTATCTGGCAGCTCATTCCATACTCCCACCACTCTCTGTGCGAAGAAGCCCTCTCTAATGTGCCCTTTAAACTTTTCCCCCTTCACCCTTTACCCATGTCCTCTGGTTTTTATCTCCCCTAGCCTCAGTGGAAAAAGCCTACTTGCATTCACTCTATCTATACCCATCATAATTTTATATACCTCTATCAAATCTCCCCTCATTCTTCTATAGTTTCTGTAGAAGCATCTGAGTTTAGTACAACTGAGAGGGGGATTTATTGAAAAATATCAGGATATATGTAGAGAAGATGTTTCCTCATGTGGAGGGACCTAGAATTAGAAGGTCACTATTTATTAATAAGCCAGCACCACAAAATGAGGCAATATTTTTTCTTTAAGGATCGGGAGTCTTTGAAATTCTTCTTCAGATCACAGGAAGTAGAATTTGAGAGTATATTATAGATGGGGATAGACATTGCTTTACAAGGGTGTGGGTAGAAGGGAATGTGAAGAAAAAAGGCACAACAAGATCACCCATGATCTCACTGAAAGACACAATAGGCTTGAAAGGTCTAATCCTGCTGTAAATTTATACATTCTTCAAACAGTGCTAATGGACCAAATGGGGCTTCAATTTGAATGTTGTAACTGAGTTTGTCCATTATGTTCACGCCTAGTTAGTTAATAATAATAAAGAATGATAAATAATCAGGAAATGATAAGGAAGAATGCTTTGGATTGCTATCTTCCTTTGGACAGAGTACAATTTAGAAAAGTTTTGGTTATTAGCTGCAAGACTAAATTTAACACTCATCTACCAAATGGGTACACTCCCCCCCCTCCATTTTTGGGGCAATCAACAATCCCAGGAGCCTGCTATGCCACACACAATCCCACGATCCATTGCAGCACTGACCATGCAGTACCCTGACAGGTGCCTTTGTTCAGATAAGGCATTAAACAGAGAACATATTTGCTCCTCTCTAGGCAGATGCAGAACGTCTCCTATTATTGCTTGAGGAAGAAAAAGGAACTTTTTCCTACAGCACACACAAAATGCTGGAGGAACTCAGCAGGCCAGGCAGCATCTATGGAAACGAGTACAGTCGACGTTTCAGGCCGAAACCCTTCAGCAGGTCACTTCAATATGCATTCCACAAATAATTCAAAACTGATTATCTGTTATTGCCAGCCCTGAAGGAACAAGTATTGGCACATATTTTACATATTCCATGATTGGAAGAAAAGTACAAAAGCACACCAAAAGGGAGAACAGCTGATTTGTTTTTAAACTGTAGCCAGTCAAGTTCCTTCTTAAATGGGGTAAGCCTCTACGATACCCAGCTTTTATACTCAAGAGCCAGAATCACCTGCCAGTGCAACGTTTCAGAAGCCTTCTGTTAGTATAACTTGCCCCCCACCCACAGGGTTGCATATTCTTTCATTCCACTCACCCCACATCTTCTATAGTTCTGCTTTTTTGTATTGCTTTAGCCAGGTAAGTTCCTCCTTTATGGGTAATCATATTTTTTCCCATTCTGTGTTAACAAAACAGATCTGGTTAGTTTTGTCATCGTCTGAAAGTGTTTACTGGAAGAGAAAATTTGTAAACATAACAGAGCCAACTTACTTCAAGTAAATAAGACTGGGACACACTTCAATCAGATCTGCAACATCCCTTGCACCAACATCACTTATGTAATTTTTGTAAAGTCTGAAATGAAATCGATACAGTAAAACTTATCCGAAGAGTATCTCGAATTAACACAATGAGAAAGCTCTGGGTGTGGATTTAATGCTCTTCAGAGCTTCTACAGTTCTATTCTTACACCCAGGTTTGGCAACATCCATTTATTTTTTAAATGATTCAGGGAGTTTCATGGAATCTGCTGGCACAGGAGGCAGTCACTAGTCCTATCATTCCCACACTGGCACTTAAGTGAGATGTGTGAACAGTGTCATCCCCACACGATACGCCATACCCACATTACAAACGGGCTCCATTTTTTATAGACGTCTATAGGTTGATTTTGTTACATATGGGAAAAGAATATATGGTAATTATAGCTCCATGGTATCATATTGAATTGAATTGACATTAATACTAACATCCTTCACATACATGAGGAATAAAAATCTTTACATTACATCTCCGCCTAAATGTGCAATGTGGAATTTATATTAATTTGCAATATATAGTACGTACAAGACAGTCAATATAACATAGAAATACAACTGTATTAGCGTGCATTAATAAGTCTGATGGCCTGGTGGAAGAAGCTGTCCCAGAGCCTGTTGGTCCTGACTTTTATGCTGTGGTAATGTTTCCTGGATGGTAGCAGCTGGAACAGTTTGTGGTTGGGGTGACTCAGGTCCCCAATGATCCTTCAGGCCCTTTTTACACACCTGTCTTTGTAAATGTCCTGAATAGTGGGAATTTCATGTCTACAGATGCGCTGGGCTGTCCACACCACTCTCTACAGAGCCCTACAATTGAGGGAAGTACTGTTCCCATATCAGACAGTGTTGCAGCCAGTCAGGATGCTCTCAACTGTGCCCTTATAGAAAGTTCTTAGGATTTGGGGGCCTATACTAAACTGCTTCAACTGTCTGAGGTGAAAGAGGCACTATTGTGCTTTTTTTCACCACACAGCCAGTACATACAGACCATGTGAGATCCTCGGTGATGTTTATGCTGAGGAACTTAAAACCATTCACCTTCTCAACCCCAAATTCATTGATGTCAATAAGGGTTAGCTTGTCTCCATTCCTCCTGTAGTCTATCAACCATTTAATGGGGTTGATGAGCACCAATTGACATGAATATTTGTCTTCCCCTGCCTAGTTATGATGGTACTGAATCAGGATGTCCCATGCTCAGTGGCTGATTTTGATGGGCTGAAGTTAAGCGGATCTTATTTTAAAACTCAAACCTAGCTTTAGACTCCACAAACCTGGGAAAAAAAGACTATCTCGTTTGTTCCAAGGAACACAGCCTATCCAATCTATCCCTATAACTCAAGATTGCCAGTGCCTGCAAAATCTTTGTGAATCTTTTCTGGGTTAAGCCCAACTTTCCATTATAATTGCACACAATACTTCAAGTGCAACCTCTCCAGAATCTTGTACAGCCATAACACAATGTCCCAACTGCTATTCTCATTGTCTTGTCTGCTGAAGGCAAGTCTGTGTATTCCTTCTTCATCATCCTATTTAACAGTCCTCAAAGCCCTGCCATTCACAGTGAATGCACTAGCCCAGTTTAACTTCTTAAAGTGCATTTCTTCCCACTTGTCTGAGTTAAAATTCCATTTGCCATTCCCTTCCCTTCTTCCCCAATTACTCAATATCTCATTGTAACCTTTGACAATGTTCTTCTCTGTACACAAGACACCAATTTTGGTTTTATCTGCAAATTGACTAATCATTCTAGCTATATTCTCAAGTAAATTATGTTTGTATAAATATATATGACAAACAACAGGGCACCCAACACTGATCTCTCTAGTACACCACTAGTCACAGATCTCTAACCTGAAAAGACTTCTTCCATGATCATCCTTGACTTCCTACCACCCATCCAATTGCCTAGCTCACCCTGGATGCTGGATCTTCTAACCTTCTGGACCAGCCTACCGTGCAGGACCTCGTGAAAAGCCTTGCTAAAGTTCATACAGACAACGTCCACTGCTCTGCCCTCATCAATGTTCTTGGTCACATTTTGAAAGCCTCTATCAAATTTGTGTAAATATCAGGCCTTGCTTTTCCAAATAGCAAAAGAAAACCTGAAAATGAACAGAAAAATGCTAAGTTTAAAACCTAGGTGTCCAATGTACCACACAGGTAACTAAGAACAAGCATTCTCACCCAAGTACTCTGATCTGCTGATACTTTTTGAGTTCTTCCACCAAGATGTGTACGCCATGATCTGTGATTTGATTCACACTTAACCTATATTGTTTTAAAAAAAGCAAGAAATGTTAAAATATTAATAATAGTGAACAAAATCTTAATTTCAGCTTCAGACATTGTTCAGATGCGGCCCAAGCTCAGTTGTTTTTATTTACATAGGGATGGTTTTGGGGGAAGATTAGGGCTTAGGGATAGGGATGAGGGGACTTTAGAGGAAAGGGGCATTAATGAAGAGTCCAGTCTGGAGCTGCATCCTGATTGCTGTGCTCTGTAACAGAAGACAAGTAATCCTCATGGATGGATGTTGGGTTGGCGGCTGCTGAAATGTAGACCGACGATAACATGGTCAATTCCCAAGGTCCAAGGGACCCATTGACGATCGTTGGGGAGTCCTGGGGCTGGAGGATTTTTAGAGTCTGGAGTTCAAAGTCCCGTGATCAGCGAGTCCTGGGGTCGGTACCAAAGGTTGAAGACCAAAGTTGGCAAAAGTCTAGGCTCCTTCATTGGTGAGTCTGGAAGTCAGAGGCCTGATGTTGGCAACCCCTCAGGTTTCCAAGCCCTAGAGTTGGAGACCTATGTGAGTCTGGATTTCGAGGCCCAAGTTCAAAGTACCATGATCACCATGTCCTGGAGTCAATACCAAATATCAAAGCCTGAAGGTTGAAGACCGAAGTCGGTGAGTCCACAAGTTGAGGTCTGATGGTCAAGGCCCCTGGGCCACCATGCTCTGAAGTCAGCGGCCTGCAATCTATGAGTCTGTGAGTCCGTGCCAGAGACTGGAGGTTGGAAGCCCAGAGGCAGCCAGTGCTGGGGTTGGAGGTCTGTCAATGTGAGTGAGTGAGTGGATGGGGGTGGGACAATAAAGGCTTGTTTTCCTGTTGTTGTTTTTGCAGCTTGTGGTGTTCTGATGAACATTGAAGGTATGCTATGTTGGTGCCAGAGTAGGTGGCAACGCTTGTGGCCTGTCCCCAGTGCACCATTGGGTTGTGTTGCTTGTTAATGCAAGTGGTGCATTTTGCTGTATGATTCAATGTATATGTGATAAATAAATGAATCTGAAATCCAAAGTAATTATTTGGTCAATAGATCAAGAACATTTGGATGCATTGGACAGGATCACTCTATTACCCAATATTTTCATGGAGCTGCAGTGAATGTGTCAGCCCCTTCCAGACAATGCAGGGCTTGGGAAGGTGCTGCAAGTCAGCTGGACACCTCTCCCCTTCTCAGTGCCCACTATAAGATTGTGGAGCATTCCACAATCAGTTGGCACGCTTCAAATCTGGCCCATCATCCATAATGTTTTACGCCATCCAGTTTGCATACGTTCAGTCAGATGACCTGTCTACATAATTTTTCAAATGTTTTGGACAACAACAATTGAAAATGCTTTTAAATCATTTTTACAAACTATATAGTTTTTCTTCTAATTAAAAAAATGTCAACTTTCCAAATGTCACAGATCAGCAGAAATACATGAACCCAGTGGGAAATCAGTCTGGCCTATCACGAGGCTGTCAGGCCCTCTAGGGGAAAGACTTCAAGATTGGATTCTAGAGGTCCAGTCATTTGGAACAACTACACTGGTGAAGCCTCCAGATTGTTGGATGTCTTCTGGCTGCAAATATTTAGCCTTGGTGGAGGGAGCTGGCAACAACTACAAGGCATAGGCCTAAGCCTTGCATCAGCCCCATTCCCACTGCAGCTGCAGATAAACTTTCGACACTGATATTGCAAAAGCCAGCGTGCTTGAAATATATTTTGATACATATTAATGAGCTGGCCTTGAGTGCAGAGAGCATACTGTGTCAAAGTTTGTAGATGGTACAAAATTTGTGAATCTGGTAAAGAGAACAGTAACACACTTCAGGAGGCTGAAGGAGACTGGTGAAGAAGGCAGATACGCATATTGCTAATGAAATTTCATGCAGAGAAGCGTGAAACATTACTTTGTGGCAGCAAAGGGGAAATTATCAAATGGTGTAATTTGAAAAAGAGTACAGGAACAAAAATGCAAGCTAAACAGAATCATGAATGAAGGCAGCAGCATCTAGAAAGTCTGATTAAAAAAATATGAACTTGTTGGCTTTATTAGTGGTTAGGGATACCCAAACAAAGGGAGTCATGGTTAGCAGTACACTGGCTGAGGCTTCATCTGGAGGTTTCTGGGTATTGCAATTTTGAAGGAGGCCACAACCACATCCTTGAAAAGCGTGTTTTCCCTTTTGGAGATTTGCTTATATCTCACAAGATCAGATAGGATCTGATCACAAACTGTTTTGAAAGGAAGGTGTTTCCATTTGTTCAAGAATCAGTAATCGAAGGACACAGATTAATATAAAAAATCAGCAATGAAGTGAAGAAACTTTTTTTTTAAAAATAGACCAGAGCTGTATCATTCTAGAGTAAATAATTGACAAAGACAGAGGGATCATTTGCTCAGTCAAATCTGTGCCCAGGGATCCCTGATGGCGCTTGTTAGGGAAGGTCAGCCACACCTGATTCTGTGCAGTACAGCACAGAAAAAGACCTTTCAGCCCATCTGATCAATAGCAAGCTATTATTCTACTAGCCCCATTGACCTGTACCTGAATCATACTACTACTACTACAACGTCGACTCAGGCCTAGGGGGCCGGCGTCAGGCAAATGTAAGGCATAAGGCAAAGACCATAACTGTTCATAACTCTCCCATCCATTTACTTGTCCAAACATCTCTAAAAATGTTGAAATTGAACTTGCATCCACCACTTCTGCTGGTAGGTCTCTGAGTGAAGAAATTCCCGCTTATTTTCTCTTTAAATTTTTCACCTTTCACCTTTCTCCCTTAACTTCTAATTCTAGTCTCACCCAACCTCTGTGGAAAAAGCCTGCTTGCATTTACCCTATCTACACCTCTCATAATTTTGTATACTGCTATCAAATATCCCCTCATTTTCCTACTCTCCAGAGAATAAAGTCCTAAACTTTACAATCTTTCTGGGTAACTCAGGTTCTCAAGTGTCAGCATCAGCCTTGTAAGTTTTCTCTGCACTCTTTCATTCTGCACGTTACAGTTGTAAAGCAGCAGTGCATTGTGGTATCAGTCTAGATCAGGCACTCACTTCTCCAGAGGCTTGATTCATGGACATTATATTAAGGGAACAGAGTGCTAATAATTATGTTGAGGTTAACACCTTAAAGATCAAACCCAATCCTGAATAACAGTGGAGAATTTTATTGTAGTATTAGACCCATTGGAAGTACCATAGTTCTATTTTTCAGGGTCCGAGGATACAATTATCTGGCAGTGGTGCTTACCTGAGAACTGTGAGCTGACTGAAGCAGCAGGCGAGTTGCTCCACCCCATAATCGTTGATGTTGTTATTGTCCATGTCCAGTGCCAGGGGTTTCTGGATGTGCCTCAGGGTGAATGCAAGCGCTCTGCAGTCCACAGAAGAAACATTGCAATAAGTCAGCTTGATATAGTCAGCACTGATGTATTTGGCTGCCATTTTGGATGCTGCCTCATTCTGCATTTCGAATATGTGTCGTATCAACCATATGAAGTGCGGCAGTAGGTGCACTCTGCAACCGTTCGTGAAGTCTGGCTGAGGAAGACTTCGCAAATGCTTTTTCATACTGCTGAACAGGTAAGATGTTAGTACTGCCTGCTTCTTCTTAACAGCAACAGGAGATGCAAGGCTCTGCATCAGATTAATATTGTTGTCAGACAACAAGCCACAAAGGAACAGCAATGTAAACTGCAGGGATTCACTGAGTGGCTTGAGAACCTCTTTGGAGGAATGCTTCTTTGGGTTCAGAAGAACCA
The DNA here is from genome assembly GCF_030028105.1 of Mobula birostris. Lineage (NCBI taxonomy): Eukaryota > Metazoa > Chordata > Chondrichthyes > Myliobatiformes > Myliobatidae > Mobula > Mobula birostris. The sequence continues at coordinate 40,515,842 of NC_092388.1, read as the reverse complement.
AAAACAGTTTATTAATCGTGCTGATGGAGGATGCTGATGCATTACTGTAGTTAAATGATGCTAGAAACTCCTGTGGACTGATATCATCATCTAGAATCAATGAAAATGCAGCAAAAAATGACTGGATGGTTAAGTGAATATATTCATATGTTGATTGGTTCCCACATCCATTATATTGACCTACAGCTTTGATGAAACCCAAGTGTAAATCTTCTTCACAAATTTTTGCTATCTCAATTTTCTCCTGGCTGAGCTCAAAATCACTTTTCTCAATTCCCTTTAAAGCTAATTTACCAATCCGCATTAGAGCTTCTTTTCTCCTTCTGAACACATTTAGTGGGCTTCTGTCTTTGCTTCTGTGTAGATTGTTCTGGGAATTATGGTTAAGGAAAACCTCAACCATAACCAAGTAGATATCAGTTAGTGTAATTGTCTGTGACAATGGCTGGGAACTATTTGTGCTCTGAAAGTGTTCATAGCATTTAAATATAATCCAACAAAACAATGGCACTGAGCACAGACTGCACAGGTGAGGGTTTGCCTCCAGCTGGGTTAGAACCAAAGTCTGATCAGTCTTGTTTTTGAAAAACTTCTTCAAATAACCCAGCAGATGTTCCTTGGAAAAACCCTTCAGAGTCACTCTTTTTCTCACAATCCTCAAAGGTAGGTTTGTGCCTGTTCTCGCTGTCAACAATTTTTTGGAACCTTTCAATAACTTTCCTTGGAGAAGTTTCAACAACAGGGCTGTTGGGTGCGTGGGCTCAAAGGGTGACGAGACATCAGGGATATCATTAAGGTCACAATCCAAATTAATTTCATCGAATCCATCCAGTGTGAAGAGAACAGTGGCTGGATGTTGTTGGATGTAATTGAATACCTCATCAGCATCCTTATCAGGGTAACAATTGTACTTGAACAGAAGATCTCGCAGACAGATCTTGTCTTCCTCCTTAAAGCTGTTGAACAGTCTGCATCTAAACTTGAAGAAGAACTTAACGTCAGCACAGAGCTCACCCTTTGACCACAAGTTCTGAAGTCGCTGGAGGAGTATGGTCTTTCCGACTCCAGCATCGCCTGTTACAAATACAGTTTCTACATCTTTGTTAATGATTCCAGTGTCACTGAACAAATCCTCCAGGTGCGAGATGGTTCCTATGGTTTCATTGACTGAACTGATGAGCTCCGTAAGAGTCTCAGTGTAAATGTCATCAAACAGAATATCCTCCTTTTGGGTGTAAGATGAAATGAACCTGGTATCTTGTTGCATCACACCTCGAAGCTTCTCAATATACTGAGAGACTGAAAGACAAACATTGAATTGAATAACATATACATGCATGTAATCCAAAGTAGTGTGTAATCATATCAATCTCAGTTTCATGTAGCAAAATAATCATCCTCAGATTTTTGGCATACATTTTTTACAGTTAATCTTTCTAAGTAACATTCAGTTGCCACCTAATAAGTTCATCAGTTATAGGAATCGTTTCAATTCTGTTGCAGTTTGATAAAAATATAATAGGAATTTCATTTTAAAAAAGTGTTACTTCAATCCAAGGTATAAGCATCTGGTTGCACAGAGAAAATAACGGTGGTGAATAATTACTAATGTGTTTTGTTACTTCAGCAATTGATGGACTAAGAGAATGGAATGGTATTAAGATTTGAAGTACCAATTAGTTCAGTTTGGGCACTGCACCTTGGGAGACAACTCCTTGGGGTTCAACTCTAATCCAGCATATTATACTGGGTTTGAATGATTGCCCCAGGCAGCAAAGTCTTCATCTACAATCCTTTGAATATACAGATTAAACAAAGGATAATTTAATTGAAGTTTTCAAGATAATCAAATATAATAACACTTCCAATCTGCGCCTTGTAAGGCATGAAAATGCCCGATGCAGGCCTCTCATGGTCTGAGTCGACATTCCCTCCCCTCAAGGTAATCAAAGTGTTTGATATTACTGGATTCACTGAGTGGAGAAATTTGAAACAAGGCAAATCTTAAAGTTGAAACAAAAACATGAAGGTGATGTCACGAAGGAAAGAGGAAACGCATCTTTGTCCTCTCAGACCTCTTGTGGAACAGAAAAATTGAAAATGGAAATTGACGAATTTTTGTTTAGGAAGGGGTCTTAAATGTTCAGGATCTAAGGTAGACAGACAGAATTAAGATGTCGATCCATCATAATCTCACTCAACTGTGAGACTCTTTCAATGGCTAGTTGACATTCTTATGTTTCCATAGAGCTCAACTTAAACAAGTGCTGATGGACTCAGGTGTGGTCTCCCAGCCAGAGAGCATTTCTAGCAAGCTTACAAACTCTGGTGATTACTAGCTGCCTTGAGATGCTGCCACTCCCTTTGTTCGAGTCTCTGCAGCGTGTATGGTGAAGGTATTCTATAATGTCACTAAATTGGGAATTCTGAGATATTGATGCAGCAGCAAAAAAAGAAAACAAAAAGATTTTGCTGGAGTATTGGTATTCCCCTCCATGTTGCAGATGTTGAAGTGAATTTCAACCCTTCTGATTGTATCAGCCATAGTGCACAAATCATGGAGGGATTGTGAAGTTCTGCAGTAAAAGAACCAATCAAGTACACTGTTCCAAAATAATTGTTCTAAATTATACATTTTATCTCATAACCAAAAACTGAAATGTGCACCTACAACATAACAATGGGTTGGCTTTGAAGGAAATGATTATGCACAGAAGACAATTATCCCTTTGATTGTAGACACGAAAGACCGCAGATGCTAGAATGTAGAGCGGCGAACAATCTTCTGGGAGAAACTCAACAGGTCAAGCAGCATCTAATGATGGAAGAAGGAATTGTCAATGACTTGGGTAGAAACCCTGCATCGGGACTGAGAGGGGAGAATATCCACTTACATTTACAAAAAACCCACCCACTTCCACAGCTATTTAATCAAAGCTTCTTTCTTCCTTGTCTATTGTAAGTATGTCATGCCTTCCTCCTAGTTTCTCAGTCTCTAACTCATATCCTCTCAGGATGAGGTCTTCCTTTCCAGGGCATCTGAAATGGCTTTTTTTAAGGAAGCATGACTTTCCTTCTATGGTGGTTGGTGGAGTCCACTCTTGCATTTGATGTTTCTTATATTTCTGCTATCACCCCATCACCCTCCAGACAGAACAGAGGTAGAGTCCTAGTCCCTACCTCTGTCATTTCTACTTGATACAACAATGTCCCACCACCAGAGAATCTTCTCCATCCTCCCCTCCCTGACCCCAGGCATCTTCCCCTGCAACTACAGGCTGTATATCATCTCTCACCTAAACAGCCCTTCCAGGTCAGGCAAAGTTTCACATGCACCTCCTCCAACCTCCGATCTGACTTCCATGCCATCAGTGAGCCCTCTGCTACATAGGCGAGAGACCAAGCACAGACTAGGTGACCATACTGCAGAGCACCTGTGGTCTACCTGCATTTAACATCCCGAGTTCCCAGAAGCACTGCCGTTTCAAATACTCTTCTGACCTGTCCATCCTAAGCTGCCTTCACTGCTAGGGTAAGGCCTAACACGAGAGAGAGAATACAGTCATTGTGTCTGGTTAGTCTAAACCCCAATGGCATGAGCATTGAGTTTTCCAACCCTCCCCTATCTTCCTCTGGTTACATCTATCTCTCCCTAAATGGTTCCCCATGACACATAGCAAAGCCCGGCACTGGTATCCCTTCATGTTGCTGTTTATCTCCCTCCAGTAGCTGCCTCCATTCCTCCCCCACATCTCACTCCATCTGACTCTCTTTTTCTCTCCATTTATTATCCACCTGCCTCTGTCTCCCATCTCCACCCTGTCCATTATCCACCTCTCGTACTCCTGTCTCACCATTCCCCTCTCCTCCTTGTACTGGCCATCTCCTTTCTCAGCCCTGATGTAAGGTTTCAATCTGAAATGTTGACAATTTCCGCCCTGCCCCCAACCATCTGCAAACAGATGCTGTTTGATCTGCTGAGCTCTTTAAACCGTTGATCTCCTCAATTATCTTGTTGTCTGTGAGTGTTTAATGGTTCCAACAATACAGCATGGTATCATTCTCGTGCCCTGAGACAATGGGTTGATGATTCTCAGCTAACAGAACAGCCTGTTCAGTCACCCAAAGGTATGTGGTAAATGCTAAATTACTAGCCCAGGAACAACCAACAAACAATGCAGCCACATGTATTTGTGAGGAGCTCGCTCACTTACCTGAATCTGTAATAAGCACCGGCTCTCTCAGTAAATGAGCCGGTGGGCTGCAATGAACTTCTTTCAACCAAGGCTGAACATCTGAGTAAATTTCTTTGGCAGAATGCAGAATAAATACAAAGTACTGTGCGCATTCTTCTCCTTTAGACAATATGATGTCCAGTATTTTACGCACCTGAATAGATTTTTAAGATAAACACTATATTTATTTCTTTTCAATGCACACATATTATTTACTTACTATTATTATTTATTTTTTTAATATTTGCACCATTTGTCTGCTTTTGTACACTGGTTGTTTGTCATTCTTTATATGTAGTTATTCATTGTTCTACTGTAAATGCCTGCAAGCAAATGAATCTCAGGGTTGTATATGGTGACATATACGAACTTTGATAATAAATTTACTTTGATCTTTGAACTTTTATTCATGTTGGAAATGTTTCAAAAGAACTATTTTTGACAAAGTGTTGGAGGAACTCAGCAAGTCAGGCAGCAGTTATGGAAAAGAGGAAACCGTTTACTTTCCGGTTCTTGGTCAAGCTCAACAGCCTCAAATTTGGTTTGCATGAAAATCACTAAAAATATGGCATTGCATGTCAGTTTCAGTGCAATTGAGAAAGATTTATCATAAAAACATAAACACATAGAATAATTACCTGAACCTGAATAGTTCTGTTTTTTGAAGAAAAGATAAACACTATATTTATTTCTTTTCAATGCACAAGTCATATCTGGTTAACAAACATTTTTGGCCATTACACAAAATCATTTATTTGTAACCATTATGGAAATGTGTGAATCACAACCTGTGAGGGAAGGCTATTTCAGTAAATTACATGGTGTGAAATTTTACTGAAGTGTCTGCTTGAGCTGTGAAACACATTATAGGTTTTGTACTTAGAAACACATATATTGTCCCTTGAGGAAATGGACCTAACCAACAAAATTAAAGAGAATTCCTAAACCTTTTTAAAAATATTAAAATCAAGAGGAAAGTGAGGGAAAGAGTAGGCCCCACCAGGAACCAAAAGGGAAGTATTTGTGTGGGACCAGGGGATATGTGTTGTGTCCTGAATGAATGCTTCACTAGGAAGAAGCATGTGGTATAGGGGAGGTATAGGCTGATAGTTTGGAACATGTGCATCAGAGAAGAGGAAATGTTAGAGATGTGCACTTCAAGAAGGGCAAATCCCCAAGGCCTGATGAAATCAATCCCAGGTGTTGTAGGAAACAAGGGACCATAAGACATGGAAGCAGAATTAGGCCATTCAGCCCATCGAGTCTGCTCTGCCATTCCATCATGGCTGATCCTGATCCCACCGAACCCCATACACCTGCCTTCTCGCCATATCCTTTGATGCCCTGACCAATCAGAAAACTATCAACTTCCACTTTAAATGTACCCAAGGACTTGGCCTCCACCACAGTCTGTGGCAGAGTATTCCACAGATTCAACACTCTCTGGCTAAAAAAAAAATCCTCCTTACTTTAAAAAAAAGTTCTGCTGAAGGGTTTCAGCCTGAAATGTCAACTATACTCTTTTCCATAGATGCTGCCTGGCCTGCTGAGTTCCTCCAGCATTTTGTGTGTGTTGTTTGGATTTCCAGCATCGGAAATTTTCTCTTGTTTGTGATTGGATTTCCTCCTTATGTCTGTTCTAAAAGGTTGCCCCTCTCAATTTGGAGGCTGTGTCCTCCAGTTCTGGATACCCCACCAGAGGAAACATCCTCCCCACATCCACCTAATCTAGTCCTTTCAACATTCAGTAGGTTTCAATGAGATCCTCATGCATTCTTATAAATTCCAGTGAGTACAGGCCCAAAGCTGACAAAACCTCCTCCTATGTTAACCCCTTCATTCCTGGAATCATCCTCATGAACGTCCTCTGGACTCTCTCCAATAACAACACATCCTTTCTGAGAGAGGGGGCCTAAAACTGTCAGATTGCTGGAGCTCGGAAGAAACTCCGGTATCATTTTTGGCCATGGGCAACGTACTAGAAGGCAGGATGGTAGCTAATATTATTTCCAGGATCCAGAAGAACGTTAGAATAAGCTTGGGAGCTACAGGCTTGTGAACTTTGTCAGTAGCAGGGAAATAGTTGGGATTTTTTTTTAGGGATAAGGTTAATGATAACTTGGAAAGGCAGGTGGGGGGTAGGTTCAGCATGGTTTTGTGCATTGAAAGTCCTGCCTCAAAAATCAAAATGAGTTTACCGAGGAGGATACTGAGAAAACTGAAGGCAAGGTGGTATGCAGAGCTTTAGCAAAGCCCTTGACAAGATCCTGCATGGTAGACTGATCCAGAAAGTTAGGGTATATGGGGCCCAAGGTGTCTTGGCAAACAGGATCAAAAACTGTTTTGGTGGTAGAAGACAGAGTGTAGTGGTCATGGAGTGTATTTTTTTTTCTGATTGAAGCCTGTAGACAGTGACCATAAGAGTTTGTCTCTTATATAAATCACATGACATGAAGACTGGTAGAGTTGTAGATATCAAGGATGATTGCTTAAGAATACAGGGGGACATAGATCAGCTGGAGTGGTGGCAGATAAAATTTAATCCAGAAAAATGTGAGGCATAATGCATTTATGCATTCGGGTCATCTAATACTGGCAGGACATGAATTGTAAACAGCTGGGACTTTAGAAGTATTAATGTATTGAAGGGTGTTGGAGCTTGGGCTACAAAATCATACCTCACCGAAAATGACAACATAGGTGGTTAAGGTAGTGGAGCATGCCTCCATAAGCAGATGTATGAAGAGTAAGAATTGGGATATTATGTGGTAGTTCTACATGACATTGGTTAGGCCACGCTTGGAAAAGGATGTCGTGGTGTTTGAAAGTGTGCTGAAGTGATTCACCAGAACATTGCTCGGAAGATAGGGCTTTAATTACAAGCAGAAATTGGATAGGCTGGGATTATTCTCACTAGAACATAGGAATTTGAGGGATAATTCAATTTATAAAGTTTTGAGGGGAATAGCTAGGGAAGATGGTCAGTCTTTTTGCAAGGGTACATAGGTTTGAGGTCAGAGAGAAATTTTTGAAGGGGATCTGATGAACATTTTCCCACACAGAAGCTGGTAGTTATTTGTAACAAGCTGCCAGAAGAGGTGACACAGTATCAACATATAAAAATTATTTGAGTGGGTGCATAGATAAGAAAGCAATAGAGAGATATGGGCCAAATGCAGGAAAATGGGGTAAGGGTAGACTGGTATCAGTCAGACTAATGGGCCTGTTTCCATTCTGTGAACTCTATGACTGCATAGGACTAGGGTGAAATACTGATATTTAGTGATCTTCTACCAGTAGATGTAACTTGGATTTGGTATCACACAAGGAAATGAACCACATACAAGAAATGCACCACGCATAGCAAACCAAGCTGGCTTCAGCATATGCATTTTCTACAATTCCCCTGATAGAATAACATGGTGAGTGACTTTCAAAAACCAGGCCCGTCGGTAAAAGTAGTATTTTTCATTGATCATACCTTTTCATGCCGAGTAACACTCTGCTGTATGAACTCTGTATCTTCACATGTGAAATATCCAGAACGTAGCAAGTTATCCAGGATGCAATCAGTGTTTTTAATTCCACTGACCAGCTCCACTCGATGTGAGGTGACAAGAACAAGGTATGAGGAGGCACACTGACTAAGAGCCGCAGTTTGCTCCATAGCAAAGTTTTGGAGTTCAAAAATCAGCTTTTCTAAAGGAAGCAAAAATCAGCAATATCACTTAACATCTATAAACTGATTACTGAATATTAATAACTATTAGTTCACATTCTCCCTTCAAAGAGTCTCAGAGTAAGTGGATCCAAACTATACTGGGACAGTGTACATGGAAAAAGTGAATCCCATTAATTGATCAATTCTTGCCAAAATATCATGATTATACTACATAGGTGCGGTTTGTGTCTACGCATATTGCAGACAATGACAGAAAAAAAGTCATGCACAATTAGCAAAAAATGTTATAAAAATAACACTATTTTTGCGCCATCTCAGTAGATCTTTGAGGGCTGGAATTATGCAACTCCTGTCAATAATAAGGAATAATTCGGCCTTCTATAGATTTCTCACATTTCACGTAAATCCTCCTCACCCTTAATTCACTCAAAGTTGTGCTGCCCCAGGAAAGAATTTATGAAAGGACTGGATTAATGCTACAATAGCATAGCAATTAGCATAATTCCAGTTTGAGGTGATCTGGAGTTTGGAGATCAATCCCATCATTCTCTGTTAGGAGTCTCTATACATCCTCCCTGTGGAATGCATGGGTTTTCTCTGCTTTCTTCCCACAGTCCAAAGGTCTACCAGGTAGGTTAATTGGTCACTGTAAATTGTCCCTTGATGAAGTTAGGGTCAATCAGGGTTGTGGGACTGCTGGGGTGGCATAGTGTGAAGGGCTGAAAGGGCCTACTCCTACACTGTATTACAAAATAAATCAACAGAATAATGTTTTCACAAACAGTCCTGACGAAGGGTCTCGGCCCGAAATGTCGACTGTGCTTCTTCCTATGGATGCTGTCTGGCCTGCTGCATTCCACCAGCATTTTGTATGTGTTGCGTAGATTAATGTTTTCATTACTCAAAGCTGAACCAGTCTCACAGCCCTACATAGAACATTTTCATTCATTTAATGGTCTTCCATGATAAACTTCGGCTTTGTCTGATGCTGCTGTCTGGTGCATCCTTGTTACCATTCAGAAATAATAAGCTGACTGAACTGCAAACTCCAAATCTTTCTCCTTTAATACATATCCCTCCTCCTCCCTTCCCTACTCTCCCAAGTTTAAGGAATCTTTAAACTAACTTCTTTGATCGACGTTTTACTCAAATACCCTGATATCATTTTTTTTTGTCCAGAGACTATAGTGTTCTGTGCAATGAATTGGGGCAATGCACTATGTTAAAGAGAAAACAGAAAACATTAACTGCTTTTCAATAACTATGTATGAATTATAATTCTGAGGATTTTTATTTTGGGACAAGGTTATCATACATTGCCCATTCCTTTTGGATTTGGGACAAGGTTATCATATATTCCCCATTCCTTTTGGATTCGGGACAAGGTTATCGTGTATTGACCATTCCTGTTGCTCTTGAGAAGATACTGCTATGCAACCCAACAAGTCAGAGTGCAGTTTGGAGCTCCATGCGGTTATAAGGAATGGAGTCACAGTTGGTCTAGATTAAGAGCGGACAGCAGATTTCTTTCCATTAAAAAAGTTGCAAACCAGATAAGTTTTTATGACAATCTGGCAGCTTCATGCTCAGTTTTACTGATAACATTTGTTTTTATTTCCAGATTTTTAAAAATGGAATTTTTAGAAGCACATAAATTCAAAATTATTATAGAGGTATTGTAGCACTGCTGAACAGGTAGCTTAAAGTATGGAAATTCATTTTGTTGTTTTAGGAGAAAAGCTACTTTCATAAACTTGTGGCAACCCATGTTTTCAGTCAATTAAGTGTACTCATAACTTTGGATAGCTGTAATAATTGAAATGTTTACAACACAGATTTAATGTTTAACAGTAATCTGATGTTAAATGATTTAATGGATTATATGTTCAGATTTCTCTGAAATTGTGAAATCTACAGAACCAGCTTCCCTCAGCTCAACAGTGAACTTATTCCATAAACCAAGGACTCATTTTCAAGGATTCTACAACTCATGTTCTTAGTATTATTTACTTATTATTATTATTATTATTCATTTTTTATATATTTGCACAGTTTGCTTTTGCACACTGGTCGTTTGTCAGTCTTTATACGTAGTTATTCACTGATTATATTGTATTCCTTTGTTCTGCTGTGAATGCCTGCAAGTACATGAATCTCAGGGCTGTATATGGTGACATAAGTGTACTTTGATAATGAATTGAACTTCAAAATTTTATTCATGTTGGAAATGCTTCAAAAGAACTATTTTTCACAAAGTGTTGGAGGATCCCAGCAAGTCAGGCAGCAGTTATGGAAAAGAGGAAATAGTTGACTTTATGGTTCTTGGTCAAGTTCTATAGCCTCAAATTTGATTTGCATGAAAATCACTAAAAATATGCTGATGAAAGCACTGCATGCCAGTTTCAGTGCAATTGAGAAAGATTTATCATAAATACATAAAATAATACTTGAGCAACCAACACTAAGCACTCCCTTTCCATCTCTCATGCAAGAATGCAGGTCAACAACCATCTTCAACAGGAGAGAATATTATCTTTGATATTCAATAGCATCACCACATCCCCCCAAGAATTAAAGGGACAGGCAAAAATAAAGAAAAAAAATTCCACAATAAAATTTATTTAGATTTTTCTCTCTACTCCCTTGATTCCAATTTTAAATCCAGGCATGGCATAAAAGATAATAACAACATATTATCATATTGAAATTATTTGAGATCAGAGATAGTAAAAATAAAGTTGTTGATCTGAAGTGTTAATTGCTTCTATGCCAAAGCAGATCTTCCCTACTTACATCCCATAGCAAATATCATCTTCCTATATCTACCGATAAATATATTGGAGAAAAACATAAAATGCTGGGGGAACCTAACAACATTTTGCATAATGCTCCAGATTCCAGCATTTTCATTCCCTTGTTTCTCCATAAAAGTATTGATCAGCCTAGTGGTTAAAAAGTGTAATGCTCTCAGTCTTGACAATTCCAAGTTCTGATAAATGACAAGATTTAACACAAGAATGAAAGGACAAGGAAAGATCAACTAGGTTGTCAAACCTGCCTCATAGCCCACCAGACCCTTCTTCCTTTTACCCACTAACCTTCAGGGAGAGGCAGGAAAACAAAGAAATTCATATCAACCTTTAACATTTTAATCCAGGAAATAGAGGGAAACAGATCACGTGGAGGCAGACAGAATTAGCACGGTCACATGAATGTGGTGGGTCTGTTCCTGTGCCTTACTGTTCAATGTTTTGGTCTATGACCTAGTAACTACATCAAGTAGTGCTTAAACTTTATTCCAATATGAACTATTTTTGAAGTATAGCTAGATGACTGAGGCGGTAATCTTCCATTCACAAAATTAAATGTATGAGTGATTACATTGTTTTTGGCTATATTAAATAAAATAATAATACCACTGAGGTCACCAAGAAATTGGTGCCTGAATTCTTTAATAACTGCCTGAACCAATTGATAGACAGATACTTTATTGATCCCAAAGGAAATTACAGTGTCACAGTAGCATTCCAACTACATAGATTTACAAATATATAAATATTAGAAGAGGAGTAAGAAAGAATAAAAAGTAAGTTACTTCAAGCAGTCTAACAGGAGGGATTCATCACTTCCCCCAGTTATAGGCTGACTCACGTTCTACCATTCGATCAGTTTATTGAGCCAGTTGGCATCCACATCCTCACCATCAATAGTAACAGAGCCAGACTAAATAATTCAGGGTTTACTTAGTGCTTTGCTATTACTAGTTCAATCTTAAATAAAATTACAGACTCTCAGATAACAGGCGTCACAATATATGGGGAATAAAAAGGCTACAGTGATTTTTTAAAGTTACGCAACTGAACATTCTTAAACTCCAGGCATTATCATACTGAGTGTTTCAACAAATAAAATAGCAGTTCTAGCAAAACCCCTGAAAAAAATCTTACCATCACAGATTGCCCAATTTCTCCAGCAACACTGAGCCAATTTTATAAGATGTTCTGATATTCAACATACTGATTTTCATTATAAATCTCTGGAAATTCTGATTTTGGCCTTACTTCAGCTACATGGCATTAAGTAAACGAAGATGTGCTTCATGCTTCAAATCTGATATTGCTTTTCCCTCCAGTTGTAGTTCTGCTTTATTCATTGAGTTCCGCTGAGAGTGGCCCATTCCTTAAAATTGAAGTCATCGACTGCCGTCAGGCAGGATGTGCGACTCTGCTCCTGGGTCACATGTCAGGCAAGAGGAATTAAGTTACAGCATTAACAGTACTGTATGAGGTCATACATGTTGAACTAACTTTATCTCTTTGAGAAGCACATAATTATTTTTGTAAGTTAATTTTACATTTCCTAATTCAGTTTTCTTTATATAACTTAAAGATCAGCCACAAATCAGTTCCTGACCACACAGATATTTTGATCATGGTATCAGGTAGAGCTTGGTAAATGGTTTAGTAAAAATATACATTCAGTTCTCTCAGCTTACCTAATAACGTTGAACCTGCTGCAGGTTATCCTGGTCAAGGAGCACATGACTGATTCCAGACTAAAGGATGTCCATCCTGCTCAGTCTTAAGGCAAACTCATTGCTTTGTCCACATTTACAGCCTCCCTCCTCATACACACCCACTGGCTATATCCTACTGTCTTCCCTCGACCATCACATTACAGTGCACTCAGAGTCTGTTAGTATTTTTCAAACCAGTGCAAGGACTGGAGGCACAACCTTCCCTTTTGTCAAAGGCGAGGAGCTTGTCAAATGTTGTTAATGAGGGACATTCCCTATCACCTAATGAGGGAATGTCCCTATTTAAGGGACGTTCTCAAACTAGGGTTGCTGTAAGAATTCTTTAAACTAAAAATAAAGCACATGAAAGAATTATTTTTGAAATATTAAAATAAGTTTATCTTTTTCCTGCTGTTCTCCCAGTCAGGAGTCTGCACTGAAATGAAAATGGCTTCCATCTTCATCCCAAATCTGGCTGATGTGGGACCAAATAGGGCATGTGTTATCACAGGTGATACTCGTCACATTCCCAGCCCTCACACATCCAGGGGGAGAGTTATGAAACATCTTGTGGAGGGCATGAAAGAAAGCAACACATGAGAAAGTACAAAGGAGGTTTAACGAAATGCTGCCCAGGATACATTTCAGTTTTGAGGAAAGACTAGATAAGCTGGGTTTACCTTCCGTGGAGCAGAAGAGGCTGGGGGAACTTGATTAAGGTATGCAAAATTGTGAGGAACATACACAGGGTAACCAGGATGAAGCTTTTCCCCATAGCAGAGGTATCTAGAAACATAGAAACATAGAAAACCTACAGCATAATACAGGCCCTTCAGTCCACAATGCTGTGCCAAACATGTACCTACTTAGAAATTACCTAGGGTTACCCATAGCCCTCTATTTTTCTCAGTTCCATGTACCTATCCAGGAGTCTCTTAAAAGACCCTATTGTATCTGACTCCACCACCATCACCGGCAGCCCATTCCATGCACTCACCACTCTCTGCGAAAAAATCTTACGCCTGACATCTCTTCTTTACCTACTTCCAAGCACCTTAAAACTGTGCCCTCTCATATTAGCCACTTCAGCCCTGGGAAAAAGCCTCTGACTATCCACACGATTAATGCCTCTCATCATCTTGTACACCTCTATCAGGTCACCTCTCATCATCCGACGCTCCAAGGAGAAAAGACCAAGTTCACTCAACCTATTTTCATAAGGCATGCTCCCGAATCCAGGCAACATCCTTGTAAATCTCCTCTGCACCCTTTCTATATTTTCAACATCCTTGCTGTAGTGAGGTTACTAGAACTGAGCACAGTACTCCAAGTGGGGCCTGACCAGGGTCCTATGTAGCTGTAATATTATCTCTTGGCTCTTAAACTCAGTCCCATGGTTGATGAAGGCCAATGCACCGTATGCCTTCTTAACCATAGAGTCAACCTGCACAGCAGCTTTGAGTGCCCTATGGAATTAACCCCAAGATCCCTCTGATCCTCCACACTGCCAAGAGTCTTACCATTAATACTATATTCTGCCATCATATTTGACCTAACAACATGACCCACCTCACACTAATCTGGGTTGAATTCCATCTGCCACTTCTCAGCCCAGTTTTTCATCCTATCGATGTCCCACTGTAACGTCTGACAGCCCTCCACATTATCCACAACACCCCCAACCTTTGTGTCATCAGCAAATTTACTAACCCATCCCTCCACTGCCTCATCCAGGTCATTGAAAAAAATCACAAAGAGTAGGGGCCCCGGAGGCACACCACTGGTCACTGGCCTCCATGCAGAATATGTCCAATCTAAAACCACTCTTTGCCTTCTGTGGGCAATCCAGTTCTGAATCCACAAAGCAAGGTCCCCTTGGATCCCATGCCTCCTTACTTTCTCAATAAGCCTCGCATGGGGTACCTTATCAAATGCCTTGCTGAAATGCAAAGTACTGCTCTATCTTCATCAACGTGTTTAGTCACATCCTCAGAAAATTCATTCAGGCTCATAAGGCACGACCTGCCTTTGACAAATCCATGCTGACTATTCCTAATCATATTATGCCTCTCCAAATGTTCATAAATCCTGCCTCTCAGGATCTTTTCTATCAACTTACCAACGACTGAAGTAAGACTCACTGGTCTATGATTTCCTGGGCTATCTCTACTCCCTTTATTGATAAGGGAACAACATCCGCAACCATCCATCCTCCGGAACCTCTCCTGTCCCCATTGATGATGCAAAGATCATTGCCAGAGGCTCAGCAATCTCCTCCCTCGCCTTCCAGGGAAACCTGGGGTACACCTCATCCGGTCCCGGAGATTTATCCAACTTGAGGCTTTCCAAAAGCTCCAGCACATCCTCTTTCTTAATGTCTATATGCTCAAGCTTTTCAATCCACTGCAAGTCATCCCTACAATTGCCAAGATCCTTTACCATAGTGAATACTGAAGCCGAGTATTCATTAAGTACCTCTGCTACCTCCGCTGGTTCCATACATTCTTTTCCACTGTCACACTTGATTGGTCCTATTCTCTCACGTCTTATCCTCTTGCTCTTCACATGACTTTCTCTTTTTCTGCAGCTGTAACACTATCTCTGATCAGCAGTGCCACGTCCCAACTCTTTTGCCTCCCTCCTTGTCCTTTCTGAAACATCTATAGCCTGGCACTCTAAGTAGCTATTCCTGTCCCTGAGCCATCCAAGTCTCTGTAACGGCCACAACATCTTAGCTCCAAGTACTGATTCACGTTCTAAGCTCATCCACTTTGATCATGATGCTTTAAGAAGAATACACAGATTTAGGGTAAGGAATATAAGATTCTTTGAGCGAATCCAAGGATGAACTTTTTCATGCAAAGGATGACTGAAATCTACCCGAGAGATGGTGGATTAACAAGTCTTGCCTCATTTAGAAAAGTATCTAGATAAGCAATGAAATCACAAGGCTACTGACCAAGTGTTGGTAAATTTATTTATTGAGATACAGTGTAGAATGGGTGCTTCCAGCCCTTTCAGCCACATCCAGCAATCCCGCAATTTCATCCTAGCCTGATCACGGAACAATTTACAATGACCAATTCACCTACCAACCGGTACGTCGCTGGACTATGGAAGGAAACCAGAACACCCAGAGGAAACCCACACAGTCACAGGAAGAATCTACAAACTCCTTACAGGCAGCAGTGGGAATTGAACCCTGGTCACCCTTTTGCTACCACTAAGCTACCATAATGGGATTAGTCTAGATTGGTTTTTGGATACAGTGGACCAACTGGCCTGTCTCTCTACTTTATGATTTATCACAATGAATAAACAGAATTGTGCCAAAGTTGCACCACAAGAACATGATAACACTGCTTTCCATAGGTGTGTGGTAGAAACAGAATAATAAAGCACTTCAGAAGGCAATAGTAAAGCCAAACATTAAGTCACACTTGCATCATGGAAACAAGAAAAGTTCCATTAGATTACTGATGGGCGAAGTGTGACATTATAGAAAATAAGAGCTGCTGCCCTGTGCTGTTGGTTGGTGCACATGCTATCCTCACCAAGAACAGGTAGCATTTAAAACAATCTATCAACTCTTCTGCCTAGGTTAAGATCCTGATTTAAAATTCCTTTCTCCATCGCACGAGAGCATTTGTGGGATGTAACAGCACTGACTCCTGCTGGCAAGGCTGTGCTATACTGACTGACGGGTTTATACTGGAAATTTCTCTGAATATGGGCACAGGAATTTCCTACAGCATTTACAGTAGAAAGTGTAACAACAAAGGTACAGCACAGCAACATTAAACAGTAAGGTCCTATAGGCAGAATGTAAGATCTTTATGATATCTCAATCTATTATTTTGAGTAGATTATTCACTGTGTTTACTAACTTTGATTGCATCATATTCATTACAAGCTTATTGAGCTTTCTTACTGATCATTTTGAGTAGTTTAGTATACATTTTATCACAATATACAAAGGCAGAAGGGGCCTTCTTTTAATGAGATTTATCAGTGCTACATACCTGAAGCACAAGGTTGCTCAGCATTAAACCTGTGCTTCTCCAATAATATTTTGAAGCCCTCAACTAAATCTGTGATAACCACAAGAAAGGTACCATGAAAAGACAATTTGCGAAATCTTAGTAACCCTTTAACATTAGTCCTCCAATTGATAACATAGAAGATAGAGCTTGTCATTGCAAAAGCACAATGCAGTCAGTCACTGGGGGGGGGGGGGGGGGCGTCTGCATCAGAGCAGTCACTTCCCTTCTCTCATGATTCCTCAGTTTCAGGGCACTGTTTCCTCCTGCCCTGCAGGACCATTCTCCATCCCTGATCTCCACGGGTGATGTCCTTCTCTGATCCATATGGCCAGCCCCACTCCTCAATTTCCATAGTTATTCTTCTCCTACCCTGATACAGACCTCGATTATACATCACTAAACTGATTCTCATCTTATGCCATTAGACCTGATCCTTGGCTAATTACCTGAACCGTCTACGTCCGATCTTTTTCTTGGACTCAGTTTTTCAGCAAGTGACTTCTTGCCTTTATGCTTCTCAGAGCCCTTTCCATCTTATCCTTCTACCCATTTGCTGCTCCAGACTCCTATCCTTTTCCCTGTTTCTCCCTAACCCTGCTCTGGACTGCAATCTTATGGCTATTAGGCCTCTATATCTTCCAGTTCCCTGAATCCAGCCTCTGCCCATGCAACAAATTTTAAAATAAAGAATATTATCACTCTTTTTAAATAGAAACCTTGGTCCTCAGACACTTTCAAAATTTGCAATGCTGAGTTCAGGACCTAATCAATCATTCATGTATTGCTGCAATGACTATTAAATGCACCCATTTTGGAGCAATGATCTCTTAGCAAATGCTGACAATTACAAAGCTGTAAAGTTACATGTCAACCATCAATCCAATCATGCACATTGTCCAGATCTTGTTGGTTGTGCACACGCATAGAGGAATTGCGAATGGAACCAATCATTGGTTCTGGTCTGCTAATTGAGGGAAGATCATCGGTGAAGAAACTGAAGATGTTAGATCTGGGAGGGAAATACTAACAAAAGCATAATGGTGAGGGGTTAGTGCCTGTACAAGAACATATGTTGCTAAACTGATTCCGGGTTTGATTGTAAAAGTTTAAAAGTTAAAGCAGCACATAGTTGCTTACGGAAGCAGATGTTTGTAAAAAAGTGGTGAAGTATGAAAGTTATAAAGGAGGTGTGAGCATGACATTTAGGGCAGAATAGTATGAAATTTAAAAAAAAAGCTGCGAGATGAAATTACCAAAAATATTGCGGAAAATCACTTGTTGGAACAAATATTATTGTCAACTCACTTGCTGATCACCAACCATGATAAAAATAAAGGCACTCAAACTCAAATTTGGAAAGAACTAGTTCACCAGAGATAAAAAGATTTTGAAAAAGATTTCTAAATAGAACAAAGACAGCACAATAGTTTTAAGCCTCGCCTTTTACTTTCTCTATATTCACTATCGTTAATGCACAACTAACATGAATGTCATGGATCACAATGAGTTCAATAAAGATGTTATGGCAGGTTTCCAACTATTCCAAGCAGCAGGAGCTATTTCCACCAGCAGGAGCATTGCTTGGATACATATAAAGCACAGTTGGTGCTTGTTGATGCCACAAATGATAACAATGAAGATAGAGTGCAAATTTCATGTGTAACCCACACTGAGTCAAGTTAATATAATTTAATTGTGCATTACAATTTCAACACACACCTTGTGCAGACTGGGGTAATAAGCTCTTATCTATAGGAACAATCTTTTGAAATTTACCCTAATATTCAGTATAAGGTTCAATAGGTAACCACTCAGTTTATTTTATTTTATTTTCATTTTATTAACCTTTATTCCTATGGAATTAACTCTTTGGGTGTACACATCTTCCATTTAAGATTGTATCTTTTATTATAAACAATGCACGACTCAACACCTATTGAAACACAGTGTCAAAATAACCAAGGTATTTTGTCTAGCCTTTTTAATGTATGAAATGCTGCCAAGTCCCTTTCATAAATTGAAAAATAGATATTTTTCCCCCAAGAGGATAAGGGAAACAGTTAAAAATGGCTTAAGGAAAAAAATATTTTATCTGAAGTATATGTCATGTGAATGTTGTAAAGGACATTTCAAGATGGTCTCATTTGTACCAATGCACCGCATTAAGTCCCCCCCCCCCCCCCGCCATCTTTACAGAAGACATAAACAAGAACTCTAAGTTGGCAAAACATTTCACTGGGCTGAAGCATGTACCTTTCTTGCACAATAACCTGAGATCTGGGTGTGTGTCAAATGAAACATGAGCAAGATATTTCTCAGTTGCTCAGGATTCATTCTTTCAAATGCACCTTTGAAATGTACCATGGGACCAACGTGCAACAACTAAAAGAGATTATGTGAAAGTTGAAAGACAAAGTTGACAAACAAAGGTATTAATCACAGTAGGTCCATGTACAGTATTCACCTTGGCAGGCCTGCCATATTGAGTTTTTGCTAGCTAATCTCTTGATCTACTGTCTCATGTCTTAGGTGTTTGATGAATGTGATGTCCCATGTGTTGATATACCACCTACAAACTGGATTTCAGACAAGCACAAATTCAAAACTATCCTCCCTCCCACTCTACTCTGTCAACTCTCCAACACTGACTGCAATGTCCATGTGGTTTCAACCAAAAACACACTGATAATTAATCAGGTCTCCAGTGTGAATGAGGCCACCCTCAGGGAGGAGGAGCAACACCTTATATTCTTTTTGGGTAACCTCCAACCTGATGGCATGAATATCGATTTCTCATTCTGGTAAACAAATTCCACCCCCATCCCTCCTCCACCATTCCTCACTCTGACCTTTTACTTCTCACCTGCCGAATACTTCCCCCAGGTCCCCTCCTCCTTCCCTTTCTACTCTTTCCCACTCTCCTATCCTATCAGATTCTTTCTTCTTCAGTCTTTGACCTTTCCCACCTACCTGGCTTCACCAATCACCTTCCAGCTAGCATCTTTCCCCTCCCCTCACCTTTTTCTTCTGGCATCTTCCTTCTCAGAACTGAAGAAGCGCCTTGGCCTGAACCAGCAACTGTTTACTCTTTTCCGTAGATGCTGCCTGGCCTGCAGAGTTCCTCCAGCATTTTGTGTGTGCTGCTTTGGATTTCCAGCATCTGCAGACTTGTGTTTGTGAAGTGCCCAGTGTGTTTGGGGCCCTTAATGAAATGTTTTATTGTTAGTCT
Organism: Mobula birostris; assembly: GCF_030028105.1. NCBI lineage: Eukaryota > Metazoa > Chordata > Chondrichthyes > Myliobatiformes > Myliobatidae > Mobula > Mobula birostris. The sequence continues at coordinate 40,496,137 of NC_092388.1, read as the reverse complement.
AGTGACACTTTAAATGAGTCTAAATGCAGAACAATAGATTATGACTCTTGATTTCCATGGATCCCAAACAAAAGTCAAATCTCTCAACCTCAGCTCTTCAGTTCAGTCCCAATGTGCTCACAGCACCACCCGCCCACCTTTCTATCCCATCCACTGCCTTGTACTTAGAGGTTTCATATCATTTGGTTCCATAAGCAATTCCATCCATACTACTTCAATCACCTATTGCAAAATAATTGCACTACTTTGATGCACTGATCCCAACCAGAAATTCCATAATTTCATAATTGGTGTGGTTTCACCAAGTAATGGTCATCAAAGGTGAAAAGAAGAACGTCTACAATCCAAATGAATTTTTCTTTCACATCAAAGTCCTTTTTCCTCTACTGCTCATCTACTTTCTTTTTGGGTTTGTGAGGTCATTACTGGAGGAGTGCAGTTCTGCAGAAACTAGACATTTCCTGATGATGCAAATACTGGAAAGGTGCGTTTATTTCATGCACATCAAGACATGTTTTGAAAAAAAAAACTTGGGTGAAACATATATGACTGTACATTTCACAGGAAGCGTGCATTGCTCTATTTAGCTTCCAAGCTACTCAAATTGTCCACAAGCATCAACAACAGGACCTGACTGGATTTCTGACCGTTCATCGTCAATATGTCCTGGCTCCATCTACAGCATGCAGCTTCTGTTCAGCTCACATATACGTTTGGCTTGCAACTCAGAAAAATATCATTTTAAGATATACCTATTCTTCTGGTATGGTGTAAAGAAATTTATTTTAAAACTCATTTTGAGTTCTTACATGATTCAGCTCATTGTATTCACGTATGCATTCACAAAGGAGACACTGCATATGTATTCAAGGCTACAAGGAAGCACTTTATTAGAACTAACACGAATGCAATACAGAAAGAAATACAAAAGTCTACTGTAGTAGCAGCACCAAAATTAAAACAATGCTTATCATTCACTAAACAAGCCAATCTCTGCAATGTTGGCCGGGAGCCACAGATCTGACAAACTTCATGCAGCTTTTTCTCTCTCCCTCCCTCTCTAACTTCATTTGCTTTAACTTTCTCAATGTACTTGCCCCTATCTTAGCCCTGGCACCAGTTGTGACCTAGCTTAAGACCCAGACCCTGCCCTGCACAAAGAAAGTGCCCCTTTTTAAATACCTTTTCAGATGCATTCAAATCATAGCATAATTATCACCCCAGTACTTTTTTATCCTTTGGAGGTGCTAGCTGAACCTCCGACCTTTAGGCCAGACACATATTTAGGAAAACCGAGCCAACATGGTCTGCAAGGTGTAAAGCATCATTCATTATCTAATCTTGGGGATGTGGACTTGTGCACATCTTCATACTAACACATTCCAAACTGATGCCATCTTGCCTTCAAAGTTTGATTTTATTTTGGCATGTACCAAGGAGGAATGACAATTAACACTTTCCTTATATGTGCTCTATTAAATCAACCAATGAAGCAGGGTTGGTTCTCCAGCTTGATGGAAATAGAGAGGGATGTTCCAATTACAGGTTGCATTGGAATGCAGGTCTACTGTTGCCAATGGCCTGTGATAACTAATGGGATGCTAGTTTTGGGCCCATTTCATAAAGCACACTGGAAGCATTAAACAGTAGGATGGCAAGAGTCATGGGTTTGAAGATGGGACATGATTTTTACACTGACAGAGCATACCCTCAGAGGCAGGAGTTATGAGTGTTTGTTGTCGTCATCGTGGCTATTCCTCAAGGTTGAGGATGATGGCCTTCATTCTGTTGATCTACTTATGGGCTCTCAAGTGGCTTATGAGTCCAATCTTGGCTTTGAAAGGTTCTTCTGCATACAGGACAGGTAGTTCCAGATGGCAGATCGGGTTTTGGTTGTTGCTGCCTCTCTTTCCATTTTCTTCTCTTTTCTTCTAATTCTGCAGATCTGTTGGCTTCGAAAGTTGCTGTTCCTTCTCAGATGATGGTTTGCCAGTTTCCTGTCCTTGGCATTGGTTTCCCAATTGTTGATGTTGATGTTACATTTCTTCATGTTGGCTTTTAAGACATCTTTGAATCTCTTCTGTTGTCTGCCTCTTTTATGTTTGCCTTCTTTAAGCTGGGGATGGAAGATTTGTTTTGGCAGACGTTCGTCTTTCATCCGAACAGCATGACCGCTCCATCTTAGTTGGTTCTTGATGATGCATTTGGAGCATCATAATTTGATTAGGGATAATCAGCATTGCTTTCTAATGGGTACCTGTCCCTCACGAGTCTAATTGAAGTTTTCAAAGAAGATTTTAGCAAGGCATACGACATGGTTCCTGATGGTAGGTTCATTCGGAAAGACATAGCATTCTGCGAAACTTGGCTGCATGGGTGCAGAACTGGCTTGCTTACAAAAGGAAAAAGGCATGGTCAATGAAGCATATGCTGCTTCGATATCCATGACCAGTGTTGTTCAGCAGGGATCTGTTCTGAGACCCCTGCGTTTTGTGATTTTTATAAATGATTCAGATGAGGAAGTGGAAAGGTGGGGTAGTAAGTTTACAGATGACGCAAAAGTTGGTGTTGTGGGTAGTGTAGAAGGTTGTGGTGGGTTACAATGGGGCATTGACAGGATGCAGAGCTGGGCAGAGAAGTGGCAAATGGAGTTCAATCCAAAAAAAGTATGAAGTAATATGCTTTAGAAGCTCAAAGACTTAGGCAGAGTACAAGGTTGATGGCAGGATTCTTAGCTGTGTGGAGGAACATAGATTCTAGGGGTTCACATCCATAGACCGTCAAAGTTGCTAAGGTGGTTAAGGCGGCGGATGGAGTGTTGGCCTTTATTAGTCAGGGACTGAGTTCAAGGGCCACAACATAATATTGTAGCTCAGTAAAACTGGGTTAGATCACACTATTGTGTTCAGTTCTGGTTGTTTCATTATAGGAAGGACGTGGAAGCTAGAGAGAGGGTGCAGTAGAGATTTACCGGAATGCTGCATGGATAACATAACTTGTTTTATGAAGACAAGATGAGCAACCAGGGCTTTGCTCTTTAGGGCGAAGGAGGAAGAGGGTCATAGAAACATAGAAAACCTACAGCACAATACTGGCCCTTAGGCCCACAAAGCTGTGCCGAACATGTCCTTACCTGAGAAATTACCCAGGGTTACCCATAGCCCTCTATTTTTCTGAGCGCCATATACCTGTCCAGAAGTCTCTTAAAAGATCCTATTGTATCCGCCTCCACCACCGTCGCCGGCAGCCTATTCCACATACTCACCACTATCTGCTTAAAAAAAAAACTTACCCCAATATCTCCTGTGTACCCACTTGATAAAAGGCATATAAGATAACATGAGGAATAGATAGAATGGACAGCCAGCACCTTTTCCCCAGGATGGCAATGGCCAACATGATGGGACCTGCTATTAAGGAGGAAAGCATACAGCAGATATTAGAGGCAGGTTTTTTTTAAACATAAGAGAGTGGTAAATGCAAGGAATGTATCACCAGGGTTGATGGTAGAGGCAGATCCATCAGGGACATTTAAGAGATTCTTAGATAAGCATATGGATGAATGACAAATGGAGGGTTTTGTGAGAGGGAAGGGTCAGATTGATCTTCGAGTAGTTGAAAAGCTTGGCAGGATATCATGGGCTGAAGGGTCTGTATTGTGCTGCACAGTTCTACATTCTCTGACTGGTCATGTCCATGCATCAGGTGGATCTGTAAAAGGTAGACTGGTGGAGAGAAAGTGTGTCCTATTACTGGTTGCAGCCCCAGTTCATTTCTAGGATTCACCACTGCTGGCTCTGGCCATGCCTGATTCAGCGGACTAGGCTGATGCTGAGCACCCCATCCCATTGTATTCAAATCCTTTTTTAACAGAGCAGTTTTGATAAAACTGACCAACTTGCTTGGTCATTTCGCAGGGCAGGTGAGAGTTTACCATGCTGTTGTGGGCCATAAAGGCCAGACCTAATAGGATGGCAGATTTCCTTCTATAAATGGACACTGGTCAACCAGATGGGTTTTCACTTAGCGACACCAGTAATTTGTTTCAGATCACTTAACTAACTCAAGTTCCAATTGCCGTGAGTGAATGCAAGCATTTGCTTCTGTTTTGCAGGATTACTGTTCCATAACTTAACCGTCATGCTATTGGTTGTACATGGGAGCCAAAAAAGGGCAGAGGGAGTTGGAGGAAAATATGTAAAATCCAGGAATTACTGAAACTTCCAGTGATCCCGTCAAGCCAATAGAGAAGGGGTAGAAGTGTGGAAGGGAAGTTGTGTCAAATTCACAACATCCAAAATTGCTGAGGTTATAAATGACCCTGTGAGTAATTTCTGAGAAAAGCATTCAGCATCACATTCCGCTCTTATTTTCATTGGTGGGTTTAAGTCAATTCTAACAATATGTTTTGAAACTTTTAAAATAACTTTCCTTAGAGAAGGTCAATAAAAGTACAAGAAGCACTGAGTCATTAAATGGGCTGATATCAGTAACTATCTGGAACAACTGCACAAATGAATGAGTCATCTTTCAGGTGAAATTTTAAAACTTGGAACACTCTGTCCTCAGAGATGGGCATTAAAGGTCACACAAAAACCAAAGTGTGAACAGTTCCCTATATTAAAATACTGACCACAAATACCAATTTTAAAAAGAAGCAAGCGTGTTATTCATTGAGAAAGAATACCATATTCTTTTGGAAGACAAAATACAAAATTTTATGCAACACACACAAGGGAAAGTTTGCAGATGCTGGAATTCTGAGCAACACACACAAAATGCTGGAGGAACCCAGCAGGCCAGGCAGCATCTATGGAAAAAAAAGTACAGTCAACGTTTCGGGCCAAAATCCTTCGGCAGGACTGGAAAAAGAAAGCTGAGGAGTGGATTTGAAAGGTGTGGGGAGAGGAAGGAGAAACACCAGGCGATAGGTGAAACTTGGAGGGAGAGGGATGAAGTAAAGAGCTAGGCAGTTGACTCGTGAAAGAGACAGAAGGCTGAGGAAGAAGAAAGGTGGTGGGGGGGGGGGGGAAGCCAGTGGGATCTCCCAGTAGCCACCCATTTAATTCCACTTCCCATTCCCATATGCCCATTCATGGCCTCCTCCACTGTCGTGATGAGGCCACACTTAGGTAGTAGGAACAACATCTTATATTCTGCTTGGGTAGCCTCCAACCTGATGGCGTGCACATCGATTTCTCAAACTTTCAGTAATGCCTCCCCCACCCCCCCTTCACCATTTCCTATCCCCTTGTTCCTCTCTCATGTTATCTCCTTACCCGCTCATCGCCTTCCTCTGGTGCTCCCCCTACTTCCATGGCCTCCTGTCTCTTTCACCAATTAACTTCCTAGCTCTTCGCTTCATCCCTCCATCTCCAGGTTTCACCTATTACCTGCCGTTTCTCTCCCCCCCCACCACCTTTCAAATCTACTCCTCAGCATTTTTTCTCCAGTCCTGCTGAAGGGTTTCACCCAGAAACGTCGACTGTACTTTTTTCGTAGATGCTGTTCTGGGCTGCTGAGTTCCTCCAGCATTTTGTGTGTGTTAATACAACATGTGATCGCTTTAGAAAAATGGACATCAACCATTTAAAGGAAGTAGCCGCAAAGGAAGTTTCTCTTCTTTGCACATTGATTGTTTGTCAGTCTTTATTATTTATGTAGTATTTTATGTAGTCGTGTACACTTGTGTGGCCGTTAGACACTACGCCTTGCTTAGAACGAACTGTTTTTAAATAGCACCAGTTGTGTGCATTTGTGTTCAAAAAGCAGTGAAGTGACTTTTGACAATGATAGTTGACAAAAAAACAAATAGCAAGACAATTCGGAACTATTTTGCTCATTTATAATACTGTGGTAGTATTGGTAGTGTTCTAATTTGTTCTGTATCTCACTTAAATATGTAATTTGTTACTCAGTTAAATGGTACTTTGTTCTTTTTATGCCTTTTAAACTATTTCCATGAAGCTTCAGCTAACTGGGGCAGCTGCTTAACTGAGCCAAAATGTACTGGTTCAGATGTATCCCAATTAAGCCGAATCTACTGTATATGGTAACATGAACTGTACGTACTTCAACAATAAATTTACTTTGAACTGGAAATTTGAACTTCCAATCTGAAGTTCTACTTCAATAAATGAAAATCTTTGCCTTGTTCCCTTGTTCACATCATGTCCCCTTTTCTAGACCAAACATTCCTCGGCTCTTTAGAAAATGGAATCAACTGACTACTGATGATTGCTCGTGGAAAGGAAATTCTGGTGATTCCAGTCAAGTCAACTGACAGGGAGGCATTGAGGGCCGATGGGGGAATTAATTCCTTAACCTGCCCTTGAGCTCCTTAAGGCCAAGTCTACCTGTGAAATCAAACTAGAGAGAGACAAAAGAGGCATACGAATCTTTTGCACGCAAGAGTCTGCTGGATTACGTGGCATATAGACAAAGATCATTTGGATTACTGCTGGATAATGTTTATGATTAAAATAATACACTTCACAATTTTTTTTTCATCTGAATGCATTTAGACCTTTCTAAAATATTGGGCATGGGTGAAGGTGTTGAAAAAAAATGTAGTGGTACTTCCTCTTCTCAGTCTAGACAGAGGCTCCATTTCCAGGTCTCCTATGGAAGATGAAATGCTCACTTAGTGATGTCATAGGTGGGCATTATCCCGAAATCCTTGTCAGGATCATAGCCCAAAAGATTGTTTCCGATATCAAAATATCCAACTGAAAAAAGATGATGATTTGGAAAATGGAATCAACTGACTACTGATGGCAATAGATTGTGTTCGTCAATGAACCAAGCATGTAATCCGATCAAGCTTGGCAATTCAAAATAGGTAATGTTAATGCAAACCTCAGTAATACAGCATTGTGTACACTTTTTTTTGTAATTTAATGCTCTAAGCATTCCACTCCTGCATTAATAAGGGAGATGACGAATAAAGAACTAAACTGCAAACTTAAATTCATTCCTGAAATTTATTTTATAAACCATCAGAATATAGTGGCATAAATAAAGATAAATAACTACAAATGTTTGATTGCCTGCACACATTTGAGTAATGGAATTTCTAATCCATATGACTTCAGAACACATCACCATTTGAATCAGTGATGGAAGAACAACCATCGTTAATATCTGCCCTAGCTCTGTTTATACCTTTGCATTGATGCTTGGGACTGTAGACAATAGCTACAGGTTGCTCATGGTCAAAGAGCTGCAGTCTTTCAGAGCTAGTAGAAAGCACCATGATTTTCCGGCAGTTTCAGTCCCTTTAGAGTTATCAACACACCCACAAAAGAAATAACAAAATCTGGAGAAATTTCCATGACTTGGTGAGCACTTTACTTGAAACCCTCCAGTACATTTTTCATGAGAAATGGCATTCACAGCACCAACCGCTTTTCATCTGCAAATGTTTTGGCTTCTTCAGCAGATATGCTATTGCCATTCAAGCTGTTTGGGAAAGAACAAAGACGTTAACATCCACCCCAGACATACATGAATTACCATTTCTTTGTGGACCCTTTATAAAAGAACCAACATCTACCCTGCTTATATGCCTAAAATATTGGAAAATGGCATAGAGGCGGGAACTCACAAACTGAATACGTACATCAAATGTCATGCCCTTTCCTTTGGGAACAAAGAGAGAGAAAGAAAGGAAAGCAACTTTATTCCCAATCTGCCTGAAATATCCATCTTTATCACATCTGAGAGGCTGATTGTTCCTTCAAAATGGGGGAAAAAACGTGGGGTTTCACGAAACCAGGTCAGATATGGGGGACAAGCAACATTGGATGGCAATGTAAAGTTCAAAGTCAGAGCTCTCGGTTCCAGTCACAAGGACATTCTGAAACAAAGTTTTGAAGCTTGCATCATCTGACTCAAGAGGAGGGAATGTTCCACATTAAATATTATAACCAAGTCAGCTGAAAATTTATTGGTTCTGGGGATAATTTTAATGTTGCACAGCAGACTGCCGCAGCTCAACACAAGAGTAAAGCATGAATATCCCTGGACCCAACCATATGCTTCATTTTTTATTGAAAACTAGGACAGTGGAATGTTTCTGACATTCAATGCCCTAGTTTTTAAATTTAAAAAATGTTCCTGATATCACTTACTTTACTGGAAACTGTGAACGGAACTTTGCTTCATGGCTTCAAAGCGATGACAATATGGATAATCTGGGAATTGGATGCATGACTGAAATGGATATATTTCATAGGGTTAAGGAGAAGGGCAGTAGGCATGGGACTAGTTGTACAGTTCTTCCCAAGAACTGCCATGGGTATAATGGACTGTATTACCTCCTTCCAGACAATGAAATTTTTCTTACCATATCTCTTTAATTGTTGAATTTTTAGGTAGTACTTCTAGGAAATGCTTAACACCCACGGTAGTAATTTTGTTGTTTATCAACCTGTAAATAAAATAATATATTTGATTATGTCAATGTACTAAGCACTCTAATACCTCACTGCTAGGTGTGACAGGCAGTGTAAGTGGCAATCGGGCTGCCCTTCCCGTCACATCAAAAAAGTGGCCCGTAGGGCACCAGAGTAGTGCAGTGCATTGGCTCCAGTGACACAGGTTAAATCTGCAGCAGACCCAGTGTGAGACAAGCTGAATTGCTTTCATCTTGGCTGACCCAGCATCAGATGATGAACTGCTGCGTGATTGTTCTTACAGAAATGTGGCTCCAGGACATGCCACGCACCATAAATCTTCATGCCATGCCACTCAGGGACTTGTGCTATTACTTTAATAACTGCACATTCCAGCATAACTACAGGTGCCATGTGTGACTGTATGTACCATGGTTGGCACCATGGCCCTGGGGGAACACTGTTTTCTTTAGCTGTATACACATGTATGGTTAAACTTGAACTTGAACCCTGATCTCTGCTGCTGTGCAGAGTTTGTAGACTCTTTCTGGAAATGTATGGGTTGCTCCGAGATGCTCTACTTTTCTCCCACATCTCAAAGACATGGTATAAATTGCCTCTAGCACGTGGGTTGTAGGAGGAGCAAGAAATGCTAATGGGCGTGTGACACAATAGCTGACAGGGAACTAAGTGAGGGATTTAGGGGGTCTGAAATCTGGCATAGACCCAGTGGACTGAATAGTCTCCTTCTATGTCATAAGGAATACTAGAAATTTAGCCAGTGAAACTGACATCCATAATAGGTTTCCCAACATTGCCTAATCCAATTCCTTTATCATCACCCTCCGAAGTTTTGGCTAACTTATGCACACGCATTCACTCCCCTCTATTTCTGTAAATGAATCCAGCCCTATAATTCTTGAGACCTCATTATTCCTCTAACTCTACCTTCTCCACCAATGGCGGCCAGAGACTCAAGAATTAAAAATTAATCTTCTGGACTCAGGCTATGAGAAATATGGAAGAACTGGTAATTTTAAAAAGTTCTTAAATTGCTTGTTTTATTATTAAAATTTTGGAAGCTTCAAAGAAACCAAATCAAACATTGGGAGCTCTTGTAATAAAACCTGCAGGGAAAGACCAACCATGTTGGCAGGACAACCTGAGGTACAAAATCCAACCATGACCCCTGAACCCCAAAACAAAGCTATATTACACAGAATCTACATCCCTACTTACCATAAGTGAAGCAGGTTTCTGTTCACCCCGAGTGATTCTGCGAAAATTAACGCCGCATCATCATTCAACTGATTTTCTGTCAACCTAATTTTCAAAAGGAAGTCAAAAACTTCTGAAGTTGATCATCGCCTACTGACGGTAAAGTAATTAAGAAAACTCAAAATATGCACTGATTAGTCAAAACCAGTAGGGGGATCTACAAGTCCACTATATAAGCTCCTGTGTATACTGCTAATTATCCTCAGTGTGGTCATCCCTTCTCCAGTATAATCATTCCTAGCAAACATTGATCTGCTTGAACAACTCACTGTAATTTGTCCTAAATTTTACTCTTCCTACTTTATTCGTATTTATTGGTGTCCAAGGGACTACAAACATAAATAACGTAGGTAGCATATTCCTTTCTGTCTTACAGCTCAGTGACATAAGTTCGATTCTTTCTCCAGTGCTGTCTGTGTAGAGTTGCATGTTAGACACATCAAAGAATTATAATAACAGATGGAGAATCTTAGCTTACACAATGTAATATCTCACTGGACAGAAGCTACACTTCAAACAAGTACTTCCTATATTTGAAGTGCTTTGGGGTGTCAATAAGACCATAAGGCATAGGAGTAGAATTAGGCCATTCAGCCCATCGAGTGCTCTGCCATTCCATCATTGCTGATCCCAGATCCCACTCAACCCCATACACCTGCCTTCTCACCATATCCTTTGATGCCCTGACCAAGCAGGAAACTATCAACTTCCGTTTTAAATATACCATGGACTTGGCCTCCACCACAGTCTGTGGGAGAGCATTCCACAGATTCACTACTCTCTGGCTAAAAAAATTCCTCCTTACCTCTGTTCTAAAAGGTCACCCCTCAATTTAGAAGCTGTGCCCTCTAGTTCCAGATGCCCCCACCATAGGAAACATCCTCTCCACATCCATCTTATCTAGTCCTTTCAACATTCAGTAGGTTTCAATGAGACTCCCCCTCCCCGCATTCTTCTAAATTCCAGTGAGTAGAGGCCCAAAACTGCCAAACGCTCCTGATGTGATAACCCCTTCATTCCCGGAATAATCCTTGTAAGCCTCCTCTTGCAAGTTAATATGGTGTTTTATAATTACAAGTCTATTTTTATGAGATGACTACAAGCCTACAGAGGTATTGAAGTGCTGCAGTGAAATATTACTGAACTGTTGCTCTTCACCAAATGAAACTAAATGTTCTGATATCAAGACAACTGTTACCAAAATGTCTCCAGGGAACTGTTGTCTTGCAGTGCTGCTGCCAAGCTTTTACCGCCCTCTGTGGAAATGCCATTGGCTGCCAGACTAGATAAAGAATGTAAACATTGTTGAGCAAATTAGATTAGATTAGATTATGAGGACACACAGTCCTCTTTTATTGTCATTTAGTAAAGCATGCATTAAGAAATGATACAATACTCAAATGATACAATAATCAAAGAGTCACAGTGACAGCTTGAATATATTTTTTTACATAGAGTAATAAATAAACAGTCCAGTTTGCCACAGCATAGACTTTCAAGCCTTGCTTTCAGTTGCTTAGCCCAAAACCTCTAGAATTCCCCAACTGTTTCTTTTATCCCCTCCACCTTAAAAGACTACATCTTGGAAAAGATTCAACCAAAACTCTTATTTGCTGAACTACATTGGCTATTGGTTCTCAAATGTCTCCATTTTATACTTAAGTCCCTACTCTTCACTTTTTATAGGCATCCGTTAGTCTCGGGAGACCATGGATTTGCACCTTAGAAGACTTCCAGGTCACAGGCCTGGGCAAGGTTGTATGGAAGACCGGCAGTTGCCAATGCTGCAGATCTCTCCTCTCCACGCCACTGATGTTGTCCAAGGGAAGGGCATTAGGACCTATACAGCTTGGCACCGGTGTCGTCACAGAGCAATGTGTGGTTATGTGCCTTGCTCAAGGACACAACATGCTGCCTCAGCCAAGGCTCGAACTAGCGACCTTCAGATCACTAGACGAACGCCTTAACCACTTGGCCACGCACCAACACTCTCCACTATCACTGCAATAAATACCAAAGAATCTAGTGCTCCCCTAACATCCCCAATATTGGCCATGTTTTCAGCAAACTCTGGAACTATTTGAAAACACCTCCCACCAGACACTTCTCTTTTACTTTAATGATCTCACCTATCCATGTTCTCTATCGCAATGCCCATTAACAGAAACAGGATGATGGGTGTTCTAAGGTGTTGGTAGTGAAAAACATTGGACAAGATACCAGGGGAAAGTCCCCTGCACTTCCTTGAATAGCACTCAGAGATGTTTAACACTCAGTTGAATAGATCTACAGATACAACGGCGAGGTCACCATACACTGCTTTAAATCCCCAGAGTAGTCCTTGCATCCATAACTTCTGACTCACAGCATGCACTGCCACCGGGTCATGCATGATTCCACTAGCTTTTATAAATAAATATGCAGTTTTATCATGAAAGCTCTCATTGAACTTGGAAGGTGGTTTTGATCTTCAGCACTCATTCTTAAGCAATAAATCTGGATGGACTGGACAACTTTCAATCACCTTTACAAAAATGTTATTGCCCTACAAGAGATTATCCAGGTTAAGTCATGAAGCCAGGAGCAATTAATTACCTGAGTTCTTGTATTGAAGGGTGATTCCTTAAAGTTTCGGCAAAGGCAACAGCACCCAAATCGCCAATCCGGTTCCCCCACATTCTGTAATTGAATTTGTGACTGATAATCACTACGGGTGCAAACCAACACACTTAAACAATGCGTATGAACTAAGTCATCACTTCATCATTAAACTACAGGATACATTCAGGTTACTGTATTATTAACTTTCAATCAGGTTTCATATATTTCCTGACATATCTACTTGCTGTATCTTCATTCTGGATAAACAGAAAATGGAAGCAGTCATCTCTCCCAGCAAAGAATTGTATCCTAAGCAGTAGTTAGTGAATGCGCAACCACGAATGCAAGTAAAGATCTTAGGTTTACTTTTATTTTATTTTATTTTGAGATAAAGCACAGATGGTAAAAGTCCCTTCTGGCCCAACGAGCCTGTGTTGCCCAATTACACCAATGTGACAATTAACCGACTAACCCAAAAGTAGGAGGAAACTGGAGCACCTAGAGAAAATCCACATGGGTCAAGGGGAGAATGTAAAGACTTCCAGACAGTGGTGGAATTGAAACTGGGTCACTGGGGCTATGATAGTGTTACTCTACCCACACCCCCACCCATTTTTTTTCCCCTTTGCTACTCTCTGATTTTTTTTTAATGCTTTCAGTGGATATCTGCTAAATTTATAGCAGTTCTACGTGATGGTCTGTGGCCGATGAGACAGCTTCACTCTTTTCCTCACAAGAATCTGCCTTCTGTTTTAGGCTTTGCTCCAGCAGGAACACTGAAATCAGAAAATCGCTGCGAGTACAACCCACTTAGAGATGCAAGAAACTCGTAATGGTGCTTAATTACATTTACGAATTCTCAATTTAGCCTTTTGGATTGCATTTCTTATCAACTGACACTCTGGTTGGGCCTCAGATGGAATATTATATCCCAGTCACCCATCTTAAGCAAGGATGACGAGCATCTGGAGATGAAACACAAGTGGTCTGCTGCATTGATGGTATGGATTAGTTGCAGGAGTTATGTGGAGAATGTAGGAAAGCTGGGATTGTTTTCCGTAGGTTAAGTAAGTTGACATTCAAAGTTATGAAATGTTTTATTGAAATAAGCAAGGAAAATGCTTCCAGCAATAAGAAATTCAGTAAAGGAAGATTAATTTTGATGGCTCTCTCTATCAGGAGAGAGGATTAAAAAAATTCCAACAATTAATTAGTTTATGATATTAAATGACTACCTGAAGGATGCTGTAGAGATCAGTAAGTTTCAAAGGGAAATCAGGTGAAACTTAATATTTTGTGGGTAAAAGCAAGGATCGTTCTTTCAAAGAGTCAGTGCAATCAAAATGGGCTGAATTAGATTTTAATGAAGTATAAGGTTCTACAGTACTTGAAACACGTTTGCTTTTGTTGGCAGTTGTTGTTGTCTTATCTGGCATTTGGGATGTGGGTTCCATCTGCTATTGTAATAAGGCAAAGGTATAACAAACATATGAGATTTTGAAGAAGCTAGAAATGTTGAGCAATGCACACAAAATGTTGGAGGAATTCAGCAAGTCAGGCAGCTTCTATGGAAGGGAATAAACAGTTGTCATTTCAAGCCAAGATCATTCATCAGGTCTGGAAAGGAAGGGGGCAGAAGGCATAATAAGAAGGTGGGTGGAGGGGAAGGAGTGCAGGCTGAGGGGTGATAAGTAAGACTTGGTGAGGGGCGAAGTGGGTGGGTGGGGGAGAGGGGATAAAGTAAGAAGCAGGGAGGTGATAGGTGGACAAGGCAAAGGACTGAAGAAGGACTGACTGGAGAGGAGAGTGAACTATGGAAGAAAGGGAAGGAGGTTTGGGAAATTTAGATGGAGGTGAAGGGCAGGTGAGGAGAAGAGAAGAGATGCGAAGGTAAACATAACGGGGAATGGAAAAAGAGAGAAGGGATGGGGAAGAAATTAACAGAAGTCTCAGAAGTTTTTGTCCGTGCCATTAGGTTAGAGGCTATCCAGATGGAATATGAGATGTTGCTCCTCCAGCCCGAGTTTGACCTCATGGTAGTATCTAAGGCCCTGGAAAGGCAAGTCAGAATGGGAGTGAGAAGTCAAATTAAAACTGGTAGCCACAGGGAGATCCTGCCTTTCGCAGTGGACAGAGCAAAGGGGCTCAAAAAAAGCAGGTCCCTAACCTACATCAGGCAGAGGCAGCTACACCAGGAGCACTGGATACGATGGATGACCCCAGCAGACCCACAGGTCATCTCACCTGGAAGGAGTGTTTGGGGCCCTGAAAAGTATAACTGAAACAAATACATAATTTTGTTTTGAAATGCTAGCAAGTTCACACAGAGGGGATTCGGTGTATTTTTCTTCAGTCAACGTGAAAAAGTGGAGGGGTGGGGGTTACGATGGCTCGTTTGGTTGCACACTCCCCTTCAGGTGTGGTGGCTTTAAGGTGCAAATCCAATTTATAAATTTGAGCACACAATGACGAGGGAGTGCTCCAATAATGGGGGAGCTGGAAGTGCCCTCTTTCAGTTCAAATATTAAACCAGGTGAGAGTAAGAAGTTGCACAGCGCTACTTCACTGCAATGGCCAACACAACAGTCAAGAGCAGCAAAAATAGATTTATCTTCTTAGGATTTAAGATCTTATGATAGAACATTAGTTGCTGTGTTTTCTTTGCAGCTACATCTTGAATACATTTCTTTCACATTGCAGGGCGTAGTGGAAAACCTTGGGAAGGCACTAAATAAAAGCTAATTTGTTCTTTGTTTCTATGACAAAGGTTCAGGACAGATAGCAATTTATATTACACTATATTTTTCTATATCTTTTCCAGGAATTTCTGACACTCATCAAGTAGAGGGCTCTTATTATTCCCATTATTGAGAGAAAGTATGTCAAGCCTAAAGTATTCTGAATTTAATAACGCAGTGAGATCGTAAATTCGGGATAAATTACATGACAGAGTGGTGATTTATTGGTGAAAGTGCCCAGAGAGGACAAGCTCAGTCACAAGTTGAAAACTGGTAAACCACAATGAACAGAGGAAATTGCAGAAGAAAATACTTCCCAATTTCCTTTTCAAAGTGGATGGTAACAAGCTGTTTAAGTGTGCTACATTTGTGTAATTGAGACTCCGGCCTACCAGTTTGTCTGTTCAACCCAATACAAATGGCATTATAGCCTGAAAGTTACCCTTCCAGATGTCACCAGTCGTGAATGCTGAAGAGTTATTTTTGAGGAAGGTTTAAAAATTTTTTAGTACTGTTTATCACGCAACAATCCCACCCAAGGATTATCAACAGTATTGCAATGCTTAAAATGCATCGGCAGTGAGATTTCTTAATCACAATGATCTGGAAAACCTCTGACTTTCAGAAACAACCATTAGGAATGACGAACCAACAGACTGTTGTACAGCAGCCTGCAGGCTGACAGCTCATTCTGCACTTAGCTTACACTGAACACTGAGCTTTCCTTGTATTTTGAACAATTTGCTGTGAGCACTCCCATTGATGGATGACACAGAACTGCAACGAGAGCACACATTATCGATACAACACAGGAATCACCCCGAGGGTCAGTTTCTTCCCAGGATTTACTAGGAGCTATGACCTTAATTAGATTTCTCAGGGGAATACTGGTTACGCGAGCTACACTTTCACAAGGATTTCACCATTGAGATCCTCAATCTCATAAAACTTCAAAATCCTACAGGTATGCCTGCTATGTTCTCACAGTCAAAGTCAAGGTCACCAAGTCTCCCAACCTCCTAGCTTCAGGATCACCCCAGCTGATGGTATTTTAACATCAGTTCATTGCTCACCATTGCATTAGGCTAGTTAGTGATGCTCTCTGCTCCATCTACTTCTGTCAACCGAGCAGGGACTAGACATACTGGAGGAGGAGCATCTACTGTTAATAGGTTTCTGCAAGGTGCTGGCTATGACAGCCAGACCTTGTGTGATCATTTGATCTCCATTCACACCTTAACTAGCCACATGTAGGTGAGTGCCAGAATCTAGGAAGTTGGTGCAAATAAAAAAATGATTATTAATACCGAATTAGTATATATGGGTGTATCCCAAGTGTTTGATTCTGGGAAGTTTCTCAGAAGCTCTCTATCACTCATTCTCAAATCACACACAGCACAGTTTGATAGATATGATTACTACTCATGTATCCTGCAGGCATACTACGATGATAAATGATTTCCAGGAAATGACGTAGCTTAAAATGAACGCAGGCATTTCTCGCATAAACTGATGACTAAAACGACCAGCTCAGTTCAGTCTCTGCCAGATATTACAGCAAGATTGCACAAGCCCACATGTCCTTGCAGTCTTCATCGTGGTCCTTACAAAAATAATGCAAATGTTATTCCTTTTCATGCAGACTTCCTTTTCTTTTCAGGCAAATCTGCAGGGTGCATTAATTGCTGTCCAAGACCAACCTCCTTTATAAGCCTGTGTGACTTCCCATGGCCTCTTGACGTGGTGCTCTACAGTTCCTGTACAAAGTACACTCTGTCTCCTCTCCATTGAATCTTACTTGAGGGATGGGCCAGCCTCACACAAGAATTAGGATTGGATACTCTTGTAAATACATAAAGACAGGGTGAAATTTGTTGCAGAAGCATTGATCTAGTGCTTCACATTGACAACTTCATAAACTGTCCAAGAAGGAGAAGGAACTAAAGGATGGAAAACATGAACAGAACCTGCATTCAGCTAAGTTACTTGGCTTCAATCAACATGAATTGCACAAATACGAGTTACTGTACAACTATAACGGAATAGTACTTTTACCCTCAAAGAAAAAAATCTTAATCTCCTCACCACTTGGACCCCTTAAGCTTTTTGTGTTTTTATGCGGGCTTGGAAACCAGGCTTAAAATGTTTCCGCTGTGGTTTCCTGGCCACCTTTGAGATGTGGGCATTGCCTCAGGATGCCATGCTGAGTATGTGCTCTCGACTCTTAAGGGTCACCTCCAGTTTGAGAGGTACCAATTGGTGAGCCTGTGCACTGACAAAGCAGGCTTGGCGTAGTGACAAATTCAGTGCCTTGAAGTTATTGATTGCAGGACAGGTTAGAATGCCCTCAGAGAGGGGCCTGATTGCCAGCCTGCTAACTGTGCTCGCGTAGTTCTTGGTAGACAATGATGCACACATTTTTCACTTCTCAGATGGCACAACTTCACCACTGGCTTCCAGGGCTCTGCACAGTACCACAAACAGATCATGGAGGATGACTGTCTTCTCCCTGATAACAGCACCAGTCTCCTGCGAAGCAGCAGGCTGCTGGATCTGGGAAAGAGCTGATGGATTGTCACATGACAGGCAGAAACCTACTCCCTCCTTGGCACAGTCATTCGCCTTCTCTACATCAGCTCCCAAGAAAATGTAGACAAGGTGCAAGCTGCTCATTATCTTATTTATTTGATCTGAGAGGTTAGACACTGCATCAAGCATCTTAGGATGCCTCTCCATGAGTCTTCCTGAATGCTCCCCCCTTGTGGCGTCAACCAAACCCTCCAGGTCAGCATTACTAACTGGCCTTATTAAGGGCAATGCTAATATCTGAGCTGGTGCTCTGTAACTGCGGCAACCTGTGATATGCCATCTCTTCTTACTCTTCAGTAAACTGGGAAAGAGCTGATTTTGTGTGTGTGTGTGTGTCTCTCTCTCTGTCTTTAAACAGGGCAATGAGGATGCAGCTGAGTTCTTTGTTGGGCAAATATGCAGCAAAGGTGGAATCGAGTAATTCCCAGAGTCTGCCTGATCAGGGGAGCAAGCTTAAATAAAAGCCAGACAATTTACCTACTTTCCACTCAAGCACTCACAACTAAACAGGACAAATCCACATAATAAAGGGACACAAACTGAGAAAGGTTGGTCCTAATTGACTTTCCAATAAACTTCTCGCCAAAATAATTAAAAACTGATGTTAAAGGATACTTGCCTCTAAACATGTGCAGCACATCAAACCAAATAGAACAACTCTGTTTATCATATAGATTCATGCACTAAAACAAGACACATGTGGAGTCAGTCAGGAGCTTGATGCAGAGTTCACAGTGGTCACATCTTTGTTCCACTGATGCCGGGAAGTAAGGCAGCACAGCAAGAGCCTTCCATCAGGGCAGCCCCTCTGCGGCCACAGGCAAGGTTCTGGTGCAGGTGAGGGAGAAATGCACACACTTACACTGCAATCCTAGGTCTTCCCCCATTCTACAGAGTGATTAACTCATCACAAATGTCTGCAATTGCTGCATTCATCTCACACAGTTCATCCTACAAAGGAATGACAACATCTCCACACGTGGTGACAAAATGTTTGCAAGTAAATTGCCAAGATTGGAGAACAGATCAACCCAACCGTTAAAAAATGTGTCATTCAAACAAGGGAAAAGGCATCCCTGGGGTCCCAAGGACCAGGCTATGATGAATATCTTTGATAATTATTACTTCTTTGTTCTGAATTAAATTACTTAATGCATCTGTTGTGCTTGTAACCAAAATACATGTATTTCATGGTTTGTTATAGTCACAAACAAGTCTCTTAAGTTACATCAAATTGGAAATTTCAAGGGTAACTACAATTGACAGAGGAGACCGATCTTACATGTGATTGGCCAAATTTTATGATGACCACTACTTGACTTGAAAAAGACGACAGGAATGATCTGATGTGTGCAAAGTGACTTTTATGTGCAATTTGCATGGAGAAAGCAAATGCACAATGCGTAAACTTCTGAGCAAATACAGTCGAAGAACCTAAAGTTCTGGTCCAGCAAACCTTAAGTATGCTTTCCTGTTCTGAAGAAAACTTTAAAATGGTGAGGGTAGTCAAAGAGACAGAAGGTTCACTTATGAAGATAGAAATATGAAATATGGCTAAACGACTGCAAAAATATGCTATTCCAATTTCAGAAGATGAAAGAGAAGGAACTCATTAAGGTCTTGAAAAGTACAGATCTTGAAATTTATTTTCAATTAGCATGCAAAGTTAGTGCAAAAAATTACACTGTGGTTCTACTTTAAGGCTATCTTCTTTACACATACAGTGAAGCACATAGGCATCAGACAAAACCAGAGAGGCGGGAGAGTTAAAAAACACTGATGCCACAATTAATAAAATTTGAGATTGTTTTTTATGGAAACAAGCCCAGTGGTTCTCCTCATTCATAAGTAGGTTATAAACATAAGAAGCAAAATTCTATACTCACCCCAAGTCTTTGAATGCCTTGTTTTTCTGAATTGCTTGTGCTAATAACTTTCCTCCAACACTTGTAAGCTTGTTGAGGCCAATTCTGTAAAGATCATTAATAGAAATGCTTATGTTATACATTAATAATAGAATGATCTAATTCAGGAACAAACATCAGACTTTTGCATTTCCCTCCCCTTTTTTTCAACATTGCTCAACCAGGATCCCACAACAAGTGATTTACAAGATGACCTGAGTGATGGAAATTTGGAAGTCACTTTATAAATGATGCATGATTTAGAAGTGAGAATAATAAACTTGTTTATCAAAATTAAAAGGCAAAGGCCAACATACTGTCATTAGACAGCAGAACAATCCTTAAGAGTTAAATATGCCACATATTCTTATGTGTTCATGATTCACAGTAACAATAACACAAAAGCAAAATATTAAACATGCTAGAAATCTAAAATAAAAAACAGAAAAGGCTATAAGCATTCAACAGGTCAGGAAGTACATCATGACCTGAACATTAACTCTATTTACACTTGCCCTATCCTACTGTATGATATTTTTCTTCCTTTTGGACACTCATAATTGCTAGGTTAATGGACTTTGACCAGTTTAACAGATACTTTGTTCAGAAAATTTGTTCCCCTTACAAGTTCTGCCACTTAAATTCTTAGTGCTCTCTAGACCTATATTTAAATTCTGAATTTATTGTCACTCAGCTTCCCAGAGAACATTGAAAACTGGCATCCGCATTTCCTCTACTTTCTTTTGTTGTCAG
Organism: Mobula birostris; assembly: GCF_030028105.1. NCBI lineage: Eukaryota > Metazoa > Chordata > Chondrichthyes > Myliobatiformes > Myliobatidae > Mobula > Mobula birostris. The sequence continues at coordinate 40,475,878 of NC_092388.1, read as the reverse complement.
AGAGGGGAAAAATACCCACTCTTTGGCCTTTAATTACTATAGATACAACTGTAACTATGAATATCATGTACAATAGAAGTAATTTATATAAATTGTTGACACATTTCTTACTTTAATGTATGAAGACTTGGACATTCCTCAATGATTTTGGCAATGTACTCAGCACCAACATCAGTGATCTGATTCCTGTATAGGCTGGAAGAGTAACAAGCACATTCATGGACAATGACACAGCAGTGGGGCAAACATTATCACCCCATTAACAGCAAACTTCTAATGGTAATATTTCTGTTCCGGCAATATTGATTGTCTTGATAATTTGTTGGATGGGATAAATAAGATTAAAGAAATCACATTTGAATCCATTAAAGCTTCTACATTGGCTTCAATTAACATAGATTACAGGAAACTAATGCCCCAATTTGCCATATTCCCCTCCAGCTTCATGAGTATTCATTTTCCAGATCAACCTGTTTGTTACAAGACCTCTTCCTAAAATCCATGCAGACTTCGTCCAAAACACTATTTTCATCAACAAAAGTTCATTTGTTGATATAACTTCCTCTCAATAAATTCACATTGCATGTCCATGACTATCCAATGGTGCTTTAAATACTGATTTATGCCATCATGTAGAAGTTTTTCAAATACTGTGCATGACATATATTTTCAATTTATTCATAGAACACCACTATTTATGACTCATCCATCATTACTGAGGATATTGAAGATAATTTATGTATTATTTGGATTAGAAAAGGAACCAAAGATTTCCTTCCCTGAAGGACAAGTGAACCATATGAGTTTGTAATAACAATCTGCTCATTTCATTATCACCGTAAATTACTCTAACTCATATTTCTAAACTTTCTTTAATTACATGACATTATTTTTTTCTTGGCTGCCATAGTAACATTGCCTGGCATTTTCACCGATTAATAATGCCAGCCCACATCTTTTAATCCCTCCCACTCTATTACATCTAAAACAACAGAACCCCAGAGCATTAAGTTGCCAGTCCTGCCTCTCCTGAACCAAATTCCACTAATGCTACAATGTAATTCCACGTGCTGCTCCATGCCCTGATTTCATCCATCTTTCCTTCAATACTCCTAGCAGTGAAATATATGGAGCTCAGAACATTAGTCTCACCATGCTCGACCTTTTTATTGCGGACTTTGTATATAGGCTTAACAGCATCTTTCTCCACAACCTGTTCTTGTGCTCTGGTTCCATCCCTCTGCAACTCTAGTTTAAACCCCCTATGTAGCATTAGCAAACTTACCTGCTAAGATATTAGTCCCTCTCCAGTTCAGGTGCAAACCATCCCTTCTGTACAGGTTTCTCCTTCCCTTGAAGAGAGCCCAAAGAGTCTGAAGCCCTCCCTCCTGCACCATCTTAGCCACATGATAAACTGTACGATCTTCCTATTTCTGGCCTCTCTCGCGCGTGGCACGGGTAGCAGTTCTGAGATCACAACCCTGGAGGTCCTGTCCTTTAACTGTGTGCCTGACACCCTGAACGCAAGACCTCATCGCCCCTCCTACTCATGTCACGTGTACCGACATGGAGCATGACCTCTGGCTGCTCACTCTCCCACTTAAGAATGCCGTGAACTTGATCCGAGAAGTTCCTGGCACTGGCACCTGGGAGGCAACATGCCAACCATGAATCTTGTTCTTGTCCACAGAACTTCCTTTCTGTTCCCCTAACAACAAATTTCCTACCGCTACAGATTGCCTCCTCTTCCCCCTTCCCTTCTGAGCCACAGAGCCAGACTCAGTGTCAGAGACCTGACTGCTGTGGCTTTCCTTTGCTAGATTATTTCCCCCAAGCCCCAACAGTATGCAAAGTGGTATACCTGTTGCTGAGGGGAACGGCCACAGGGGTACGCCACACTGGCTGCCTATCCCTTTCCCCCTCTTGACAGTCACCAAATTAGCTGTGTCCTGCACCTTGGGTGTAACTATCTCCTTGCATGCCTTGGTAGGAGTCCATGGCATAAAAAAAGGTTCTGAATCCCTGCTCTAGGAGAAGTTTATAACTGCCAGGTAACCTAGCAACTCACACATCTTTGTTTGTGGGAGGCAGCCAGGGGACCCAGAAGAAGCCCACACAGTTATGAGGAAAACATGCATCAGGGCAACATAACTCTATCCCTGAAAATGATCAATGCTAGCTTCAGAATCTACACTTGTTTGTCTTAATTTATCCACACCAGGTCGTGAAGCAAGGCTGTGCACAACACTACTGGTGAGCTCAAACCAGTAATGGCACCAGAAGGAGAATCAGATTTACTGACATTAATTTAGATGATGTGGGACTTGTTGTTTTGTGGCAGCAGTACAGTGCAAAGATATAAAATTACTACAAATTCATTCACTTGGTGATAGAAAGAATGCAGGATGATAAACATGTACAGTGGAGAGTGAAAGAGTTCTGGGGTGTGCACATCTGTCTCTGCCTGTGTACTCGACTTCCTCGGGTTCATGGGTCTTTTTCCTGTAGTTGCTCATGCTAGGACAATGTTGACATCCTAGGAATTAGCTTCGTGAGGGTCTTTTGGCCTAGCTGAAATGCCAGAAGAGTAAAATGCTGACAACTAGTTGGAAGTTCCAATAGTTCAGCATGTACAGTAACTCGCTAGGCATTCTGTGTTGTCCTTCAGTTCACCAGCTCCCCAGTTCTCCCACTCCCTTGCCTGAGCTGGTGCACCTTTCCTTGTATAGTATAGTTCCCCTCCACCCAACAACCTTCCAAATATCTGAACGAACCAAAATCCCAGTTTTCCTAGTGTTACACTCAGCCTGAGGCTCCTGCCATTCAACGGTGTATCAGTAACTCTTCATCTGGATATCTCATCCTCTCAATCCAAAACGTCGACAGTCCGCTTCCCTCCAGAGACGTTGCCTGATCCACTGAGCTCCTTAGCAGTTAGGTTTTAATGATTCAACTAAACTAGCTCCCAATTATTTCTATTCCTCCACAGTTCTTGTCCAGTTACATGGTGGCGTAGTGGTTAGCATAACACTTTACAGTACAGGTGACTGGGGTTCGTTTTCCACCACTGTCTGTAAGGAGCTTGTACATTCTCCCCGTGACCATGTGGGTTTCCTCCAGGTGCTCCTATTTCCTCTCACAGTCTGAAAATCTACTAGTTGGTAGGTTAATTGGTCATTGTAAATTGTCCTGTGATTAGGCCAGGATTAAATCAGAGGATTGCTGGGCAGTATGGCTTGATGAGATGGAAGGGCCTATTTTGCGCTGTATCTCAATAAATAAAAAATAACTTTAGAAAATAATCTCATTTTATTTCCTGGATCCAATATAGATGATCTCAAGACTTTCCTAGTCATGGCCTAAAATAGAAAGTTTTTTAAAATTTATATGCTGCCTTCCAGAACATCCCAAATCATGTTTATAGCCAAAGCATCAATAGTATCAAGTGAAGACTAATCATAAATTCTGACTGCTGTGTGCCTGCAAACAACTGCATGGTCAGAACACTCAAATTGCAAGGTGTGAGTAATCAGAGACGTTTCAGGTCCAGCACCTAAAGGGAATGAATGATACAGGGACATTTATAAAACTGACTGGATGGGATCTCTGCTGGTGTATGCAATAATGCTGATAATGGTGCATGCTGATTTACTAAATTCCTTCATGTCAAAATTGGACTTGTTTATGCCTGGAACAGAGATCGCTTTGTACTGTGGCGTATATTCCGAGATAGTAATTAGGGTGAATTTCAATAACCTAATGGGGAAATGGCTACTCAGAGAAGAATTCCTCCTTTCTCTCAGCACCTTAAAATTAACCTGAACTTTGCAATTGATTGTCTTGCTCTATCGACCAGGAAGTCAAATGGTTTCAGGTACTGGCATATCATGGGGCGTGGAAAATTACAAATCATTGCACACTGCAGTTGGGAAGAGACAGAGAATCTTAAACTATTTGTCACTGTTTGCTAAGGGGTAGGCAGGAGGTACAGGGAATGAAGTAGCTACACAAACAACCACAACGCCTGCTTCAAAACCAATGCTCAGGTAAATGTACAGCAACAGTCTTGTGTGTCCAATCAGAATTCAATATACGTGTAGTTCACATCATCATGTATAACATTGCATACAATATAGTTACTAGCAACTTACCCAAGATATTTAATAATTTTATATTTTATGAGTTCTTCAGCCAGCACCTTAGCTCCGTCGTCTGTGACCATGTTTACACTCAACCTGAGTTTAATGATAAAGGGCACATTAGGAAGTTCACATGCAAGTGTGTACAATATCCAAAATATAAGCTGCTGTGACTTATCAAAACCCAGCTATTCTCCCGAGTCCTCATGCTAGCTATTGAAGTGAGGTCAGAAGGACAAGGGGATAACTGAATCAAAGCAAAAGCAGACCTTGATTTAACATATACTGTAGTTAATATTAACAGTTGTCTATTTCAGCTTGAAATAAGTGCTTCTTCGATTAGTTACACCAACATCACACTTAAAGAGTCAATTTTAAACTTTGTGCTAGCTGTACAGTGTACAGTTACACCATGTTACAAAGAAATCGGGTTGGCAAATAGGATATGAATGTAAACAAACTTTTAATTAACATCTTGTATATCAAGATATCCCAAGGTGCTCCACAGCTAATAAAAAACTTTTAAATATAATCATAGTTGTACTGCAGCTTCTGACTTGTGTACATCAAGCTCCAAAATATACCATTATGACATGGATAACATTTTTAGTAACAACTTTTCTTTTTGTTTAAAGTATTATGTCCACATTTATAATGGTAAATCTCCATAAACTTATGTAACAATAGTGCTGGAGACCACAAGTTTTCTGTCTCCTAGTTCTTCAATTGGTGCCACAAAGAAATACTGAAGTTCTAACCAATTCTGCTTCTCAAATTATGCAGAGAGAAAGGGAGATATTAATATTGACAATAAAATTTGAATGAATGGTGCCTGTGAGTCTACTCTTTAAGCAGCTCGTGCACAAAAGAGATTAGTATTTTGTATTTGTCATGTCAAGAAAGAGTTTGCAATGCTTCCTTTATTTTAACTTTCCTCAAAGATTTATCCTCAACTGCTGTCTATCGTTGGAAACCCATGGTTGCAGGATTAAATCAGGGGATTGCTGGGCAGCACAGCTTGAAGGGCCAGAAGGGCATTAAATGCTTTCATATAGGCATCAGAAAACAATAGCTATGGAGACTGCTGGAAATTTTATTAAAGAACAGTCACTTTTTCACCTAACATGCACTGGGTAATTGGCAATTCAGTAAAATTCACTTTGATTTAAGATTGTTTTGAAAATATTTTCCTGAATTTACATGTCCTTTTATAAATCATGTCTTTCCAGCCACTTTCTTTTCAAATTATTGTTCCCAGAATACTTTCTTGTACACATCAATATAGAAAATAACGGTGCAAATGATAGAAAGTGAAATGAATCAAGTTTTCGGATGACTCAGAGTCGGATTGTGGTCGGCATGGCAGGGAGAGTTTTTCTTCCCTCTCCCGACTGCGTGAGATGTGGGACATTTGAGAAACTTTGAACTTTATTGTGCTCACAGACTTTCTTCATCAAGTTATGGCATTGTGCACTGTTGTAACTATATGTATAATTATGTGGTTTTGGCAGTTTTTTCAGTCTTGGTTTGTCCTGTGTTTTGTGATATCACACCGGAGGAATAATGTATCATTTCTTAATGCATGCATTACTAAATGACAATAAAAGGGGACTACGTGTCTTCATAATCTAAAAACATGTGTGTTTCCACTTTATTGCCAGTTCATTCCCATAACACGTTGTACTTTGAGAGGAATAAAACACCTTAAGATACCTCACAGGAACGCACACAAACACTAACACTGGCCCAAGGATAGTAGCAAGTTGGATGACAAAAAGCTTGATCAAAGGAGTAGTTGTAAAGAGTGTGTTAAAAGTCAGCAGAGAAGTTTTAGCAATGAATGCCAGCATATTTAAAGCCCAGAGGGCTGAAGGCGCATCTGGCAAAGGCAGGAAGAAATGCTGTTGCTCGGCAACTCAGTTTTGGAAGGAGCAAAGTTCTTGAAGGGTCAGTGGTCTCAGAAGACCAAGAAGCAACACAACAAAGTAACGATTTGATCCTATAGCATCACCAATACAGTCAAATTTCCCACTATAACCTACAGGAGTGTTATGCATTAATGGAATGAAAATGGCAAGGTAGAGTGGTGATTAGCACAACGCTTTACAGTTCCAGCGAACCGAGTTCAATTCCCGCAGCTGCCTGTATAGTGTTTGTACATTCTCCCCATCACATGTGTTTCCTCCGGGTGCTCCGGTTTCCTCCCACAGACCAGAGACGTACCGGTTGGTAGGTTAATTGTTTGTTATAAATTGTCCCATGATTAGATTAGGGTTAAGTCGGGGGTTACTGGATGCTGGAACGGCCTATCCTACGCTATATATCAATAAAATAAAAACAGACTCTTCAGTTCACTGATTCTGTGCCAACCATCAAACGCCCATTTACACGAATCCCATACTAATTTCACCCAGACCCAACCACCACAGGGACAATTTACAGCGGGCAATTAACCGACTGGCCTGCGTATCTTTGAAATGTCACAGAGACAGTACCAGTGGTCAGACCCTCACAGTACATTGCCACATGAAACTGGCCCATGTGTTTACCACCTCACATCTGTGACAACAGCTAAATAATCAGCAGCAAAATCCCTGGGTGCTCTGCAGGATGCAAAAGAGTTCTATAAACAAAAGTTCCTTTTGAGGGTGTTGTGCTGGAGGCATTAACTAAAAGCAATTTCTCATCTCTCACATCAATGAAGAGGATATTTCAGCAGACTGCTTACAGCTATACACATAACTAACAGTCATTTCCAATTTAACAGGAATTTGGGATTCTTAAACCAGTGGGTAAGTTTTTAAATTCCATTCACTAACCACTAATCCCAAGGCACCCAGACTGCTTCCTTACATCATTACCCCTCGAGCGAAATGCTTAAAGCAAGGCCCCATTTGATTGTTCAAATGACCAACGTTCTTTTGTCATCATGATCAGGACAGTGCAGACTTTCTCTGGAGGCTGAGCAATTAGTCTGTGCCATCAGCCTACTGAACTTGTGCCAGCAGGTCCATTGTTTACAATGGGAATAAAAATAAACAATTTCAAACAGAAGGACCCATCGACCCATAATTTCCTTTCAGTCTGATTGAAATCTAACTAACAGAGCTGACTGAAATGTTTAAATTACATTCCAATGATTGACGTTTTAATCATTCTATCCTTAAATAGTGGGGCAGCATGGTAGCATAGTGTTTAGCATAGTGCTCAACAGCTACAGTGACCCGGGTTCGTTTCCCACCACTGCCCATAAGGAGTTTGTATGCTTTCCTCATGACTGCGTGGATTTCCTCCAGGTGCTCTGGTTTATAGAACATAGAATAGCACAGCACAGTACAGGCCCTTCGGCCCACAATGTTGTGCCAACCCTCAAACCTTGCCTCCCATATAAGCCGCCACCTTAAATTCCTCCATATACCTGTCTAGTAGTCTCTTAAATTTCACTAGTGTATCTGCCTCCACCACTGACTCAGGCAGTGCATTCCACGCACCAACCACTCTCTGAGTAAAAAAACTTCCTCTAATATCCCCCTTGAACTTCCCACCACTTACCTTAAAGCCATGTCCTCTTGTATTGAGCAGTGGTGCCCTGGGGAAGAGGCGCTGGCTATCCACTCTATCTATTCCTCTTATTATCTTGTACACCTCTATCACATCTCCTCTCATCCTCCTTCTCTCCAAAGAGTAAAGCCCTAGCTCCCTTAATCTCTGATCATAATGCATACTCTCTAAACCCAGGCAGCATCCAGGTAAATCTCCTCTGCATCCTTTCCCATGCTTCCACATCCTTCCTATAGTGAGGTGACCAGAACTGGACACAGTACTCCAATGGAGGCCTAACCAGAGTTTTATAGAGCTGCATCATTACATCGCGACTCTTAAACTCTATCCCTCGACTTATGAATGCTAACACCCCATAAGCTTTCTTAACTACCCTATCCACTTGTGAGGCAACTTTCAGGGATCTGTGGACATGTACCCCCAGATCCCTCTGCTCCTCCACACTACCAAGTTTCCTCCCACATTCCAAAGATGTACAGGTTAGTAGGTTAATAGGTCACACAGGGGTAATTGGACAGCACAGAATCCTTAGGCCAAAAGGACCTATCATATGCAGCAACTTTAAATGATAAAAATATATATATTTTTTAGTTGAGAACTTTGGAATAAATACTTAATCTCAGTAACAGCTTTGACAGTTGGTTAGCTTGGACCTGGGAAACTCACTGGCTTTCTAGGCAAACCAGCAGCATAGTCTGCCTGTTATAACAAAGAACTTCACTGTTGGAAAACTAATGTCCAGGGACCCTATCCATGCGAGAGCAAGCTATTGTTGAACTTGTGTAGCCTACCGGTCAGCAGAGGAAATGGCCCATCCTGAGACAATCTGCAAGAAAAGGAGGCACCCAGCACAGAGTCATGGCCAATCTTCATCCCTCAACCAAACCAACTTACACAGCTTTTTACTTGCACATATCTGGCAGTTACATGAATCACTTCATTGCTTTTCAAGTCTTTATAACATTCCAAAGTCAAAAATGGCACTACTTTTATGACTTTGGGATGGTACTTAATGGCACAACAACTACTGCAGTAGAAGGAAATGCAACCTATTCATGAAAACTATATGTAGTAATCAAAAACATACCTAACCACTGTGAGTTTATTGAAACAAGGAACTAGTTCTTTCACCCCATAGTCATTGATATTGTTGTTGTCCAGTTCAAGTCCAATCATCTTTTTACGATGGCGCAGAACGTTTGCAATTGCACTGCAATCAGCAGAGAAGGCATTGCAGAAGGTGAGTTTGATATAATCGGCATAAATCCCCCTGGCTGCAAGGCTGGCTACCGCTTCACTCTGAGTTTCAAAAATGTAGCGCAGCAGCCAGATAAAACGGGGCAAGGCTTGTACTCTAGAAAAGCCTTGGAATGGCGCCTTAGGCAGAATTTTTAAGTGTGTTTCTACGCGCTCAGCGAGGTAGGACTTGAGTGCTGAGCGCTTCTTTTGGATGCTCCTCGAAGAAGACAAATGTTTGAAGAAGTCCCTTTTAGCTTTAGACAGGAGGCCACAAAGAAAAAGAATGGTGAACTGCAAGTGCTCATTCATGTCCAACTGCTCCTTTCCTTGGTGAGAGTTATAGCCCAAGCAATGTAGCAAAAGGCTATTGACCCGGGCTCCAATCATGTGGTTATCACATTTGGCAAAAATCTTAATGGTTTCTCTGGCATTGATTTCCTCATCTGCAACCAAGGCAAAAGCAGTGAAAAAGGACTGGAGGGTGAGATGAAGAAACTCATATGTTGATTGACTCCCACACCCATCATAGTGGCCTGCAGTTTTAATGAAACCCAATTGTAAATCTTCTTCAGAGATGTCAGCAGCTGTGATTTCCTCCTGACTGAAAATGAAGTTATTGTTTTCAATTCCTCTCCTTGCCAGTTTTCCTAAACGCATCAACGTACACTTCTTTGCTTTAAAGGTCTCATTTTGACTTTTGCTTTGCTTGTTCAATGCCACCTTGGTAGAGCGATTCAGGAATACCTCCAGCATCAACAGGTAAATGTCAGTTAGTGTAACATAATCCAACAACTGCTGAGGACTACTTGAGGACTGGAAGTGCTCATAGCATTTAAATATAATCCAACAAAACAATGGCACTGAGCACAGACTGCACAGGTGAGGGTTTGCCTCCAGCTGGGTTAGAACCAAAGTTTGATCAGCCTTGTTTTTGAAAAACTTCTTCAAATAACCCAGCAGATGTTCCTTGGAAAAGCCCTTCAGGGTCACTCTCCTCCTTACCATCCTCAGAGGTAGGTTTGTGCCTGTCCTCGCTGTCAACAATTTTTTGGAACCTTTTAATAACTTTCCTCGGAGAAGGTTCAACAACAGGGTTACTGGGTGTGTGGGCTCAAAGGGTGACGAGACATCAGGGATATCGCTAAGGTCGCCATCTACATTAATTTCATCGAATCCATCCAGTGTGAAGAGAACAGTGGCTGGATGTTGTCGGATGTAACTGAATATCTCATCGTCATCCTTATCAGGGTAACAATTGTACTTGAACAGAAGATCTCGCAGACAGATCTTGTCTTCCTCCTTAAAGCTGTTGAACAGTCTGCATCTAAACTTGAAGAAGAACTTAATGTCAGCACAGAGCTCACTCTTTGACCACAAGTTCTGAAGTCGCTGGAGGAGTATGGTCTTTCCGACTCCAGCATCGCCTGTTACAAACACAGTTTCTGCATCTTCGTTAATGATTCCAGTGTCACCGAACAAATCCTCCAAGTGGGAGATGGTTCCTATGGTTTCATTGACTGCATTGATTAGTTCCATTAGAGTGTCAGTGTACGTATCCTCCAATAAAATGTCTTCTTTCCTGACATAGGAAGTGACAAATCTTGTGTCCTGCCGTAGATCCTGTTTGATCTTTTGAATATACTGGCAGACTAGAAAGAAAAATGCAAAGTTATTGCAGCTGATTTTAAATTCATCATTGCAATATTGGAATTAAATAAATACTGATTTCTCATTCAGGTATTAAAAAATCCTTTCCCCCTCCCCTTTTCTTCTATTCTCCACTCTGCCCTCTTAACTCCTCTCACTTGCCTATCACCTCCCCCGGTGACCCTCCTTCTTCCCTTTCTCCCATGATCCACTCTACTCTGCTATCAGATCCCTTCTTCTCCAGCCCATTATCTTTCCCATCCTCCTGGTTTTACCTATCACCTTCCAGCTATCTTCTATCTTCCTATCTTCTTCCCCTCTCTACCCTTCTATTCTGGCATCAGCCCACTTCCTTCCCAGTCCTGAAGAAGGATCTCAGCCCAAAACATCGACTGCTTGTTCTTTTCCATGGATGCTGCCTGATCTACTGCATTCCTGCAGCATTATAATGGTTAAACACAGGAACTATTTCTACCTATGGGAAGGTCAAAGCCAGAGGTAATTGTTACTAGAAAGTTACTGACAGCAGCGATTAAGGAGATGCACTGTATCTAATACTCTTGTACTTAACTGAAGACAAGATAAGGAGGGAAACAAATACAAGGATACACCGATGGAAGTACAAAGAAGGGATTGAGGTGACTCGTGTAAATTAATGGCAGTACAATTACACTGGGGTAAATAGTGTATCTTAAGTTAACTCCATGAGTTCACACTCATCTCAAACTCTAAACTAATCTCTGCAACCTTTTCCACCCAAAGTCTTTCTAAAGATCCATGTTCATCTGCTCCTGACCTTTGTGCATTTTCAAATACCATCACTCTAATACTTCTTCATAGGCTCTGGAGTTTTCATCCTAATTCTATCCACTTCTCTGCTTCCCCATCCTTCGAGAGAATGTTCTTTAAAACTGTTCTTTGAATAAACTTTTGTCTTTTATTATGATACCTCTGTTTGGGAATCAAATTGTTAATTTTCTTTGTTAATTCTGTTAACTGATGTGAGACATTTAATTACATCCGTGCCACAATACAACATATTGAATGCGTGTTTCTAAATAGTAATTTCATGTACTTCTATACATACCTGAACAATGTCTCTTAAAAGTCACCCTACTGATTAGAGGCTGATCAATCATGTATAGAACCTATTTTCATAATTCTCTCCTGGCTTTTCTCAATCAGTTGTGATCAAGAGTATGCCATGCATCAGTGTCATGGTTGGGATTGAATGGACCGGTGACAGTGCGGCATGAGAAATTTAGAGTAAAAGAGCAGGAAAACACAAATTGAAAACCTTGTCCCTGCTTTTCATACAGATAACTACAAAAGGGACACCAGGCAGCTATCCAATGGGAAAGACAACTGCAGTTTCTAAACTAACCAATCACAATGGAAGCGACTTTCAATAATCGAATAAGGCAGCGGTCCCCAACCACCGGGCCACAAAGCATATGCTACCGGGCCGCAAGGAAACGATATGATTTGGCGACATGAGTCGGCTGCACCTTTCCTCATTCCCTGTCACGCCCACTGTTGAGCCATTACGCATGCAAGGTCATTAACCGTACGTCATGTGTGTCAGCGCGGGAAGGAGATCAACTCCTCGAGCTTGCAAATGACGGTGAGCTGAAAAGTATGTTTGACATAACATCTCTGCCGGTATTCCGGATCAAAGTCAAGGCTAAGTATCCTGAGATAGCCACGGAAGCACTGAAAACGTTGCTTCCATTTCCAACATATCTTTGCGAAGCGGAGTTTTCTGCAATGAATGCAATGAAAACTAAATTGCGGAATAGACTGGACATAAGGAACCCCCTTCGAGTATCGCTGTCTCCCATCACCCCTCGATGGGACCGTCTTTTTGCAGGAAAACAAGCCCAGGGCTCCCACTGATTCAGCGATATTGGTGTGTTGCAATGATTTTATATATTCATACGGGGAAAATATGTGCTGTGTGTTTAATATCCAAACGTTACTTAAAATGTTATGATGCTATTGACTTATATAATCATATAACTATTACAGCACGGAAACAGGCTATCTCTGCCCTTCTAGTCCGTGCTGAACGCTACTCTCACCTAGTCCCACCGACCTGCACTCAGCCCATAACCCTCCATTCCTTTCCTATCCAGATACCTATCCAATTTTTCTTTAAATGATAATATCGAACCTGCTTCTGCCACTTCCACTGGAAGTTCGTTCAACACTTACTTCAAGCTCTCCTGATAATTGACTTATCACTATATTCATGCGAGGAAAATATGCGCTGTGTGTTTAATATTAAATTTGTTAGATAAACCCTTTTAGAAACGAAATTGAGTGTATTAGCCACTTATCACCTATATTCCGGTCGTGATTAACACCCCCCCCAAAACAGAATCGCCAAAAAGGATTTGCCGGGGGGAAAAAAATTCAGCAGGTCACGACGCGCATGCACACTGGTGCCCGTGCAAGGCTTCATGGTCATTGTAGTCTTTCTCTGGGAAAACACAACGTATTTGTCTGCGACTCTTGTCCATTGGAAATCCTACCGCACCACAGAATCCTACAGAATGCCGGCAGAGATGTTATGTCAAACATACTTTTCAGCCCGCCATCATTTGCAAGCTCGAGGAATTGATCTCCTTCCCATGCTGACACGGATGACGCACGGGTAATGACCTCGCGTGCATTCAAGCTCAACAGTGCGTGACAGGGAATGAGGAAAGGTGCAGCTGACTCGTATTGTTTCATATCACCAAATCATATTGTTTCCTCACGGCCCGGTAGCACATGCTTTGCGGCCCGGTACCGGTCCGCGGCCCGGTGGTTGGGGACCGCTGGGGTACAGTTTTAGTCACCGAATTATAGGAAAGAGGTCAACAAAATAGAGAGAGTACAGAGAAGGTTTACTAGAATGTTACCTGGGTTTCATCACTTAAGTTACAGAGAAAGGTTGAACAAGTTGGGTCTTTATTCTTTGGAATGTAGAAGGTTGAGGGGGGACTTGATAGAGGTATTTAAAATTATGAGACGGATAGATAGAGCTGATGTGGATAGGCTTTTTCCATTGAGAGTGGGGGAGATTCAAACAAGAGGACATGAGTTGAGAGTTAAAGGGCAAAAGTTTAGGGGTAACATGAGGGGGAACTTCTTTACTCAGAGAGTGGTGGTTGTGTGGAATGAGCTTCCGGCAGTAGTGGTCGAGGCAGGTTCAGTGTTGTCGTTTAAGGTTAAACTGGACAGCTATGTGGACAGGAAAGGAATGGAGGGTTATGGGCTGAGTGCAGGTCGGTGGGACTAGGTGAAAGTAAGAGTTCGGCACAGACTAGAAGGGCTGAGATGGCCTGTTTCCGTGCTGTAATTGTTATATAGTTATATACAAAACATAAATCACAAAGCCTGGGGCTGTACTCCTCTTCTTTAAAACTTCCTATGGAACTGAAAAAACTTAAAACAGACAGCTAATTTCTCACAGAGAAACAGCACACTTATCAGAAAACAACTGATAAGGAAAAAGCAACTGGGTGGAGCCCAACGTATTTACAGAGTCTCTTAAAGGGCAGAGTCCACACACACAAACACAAAAGCAAACTGATGTGAGTGTGTGTGGCCACACCTCACATTTCTCCACATTCAAATCATTCATGCTCTATTTACAGTGACGAGGGGTGCAGGTCAAATGACCCCCTCCCTGCAACAAAGACACTCGAATAAGCTAACCACCCACCCCAACCCAATGGTTCCCACTGCTGACAAACCAATATCCTTCGCAGGGAACCCGGAATTGAACGTGAGGGGTCTGGCAGGAGACAAAAGGAACCCTTTTCTTCAGAGGACTTGCAGAACGACCTTTCCCCTTCAACGGTCTCCCTTTTTTGCTCCTCCTGACAGTATTTCCACATTGCATTGTGGATGGGGGTTGGAATCCCATTTCCCTGTTCCTCAAGACAGCACTAACCCTTTCATTGAGAAAACTGCCGACGTGACCACGTGTCCCACCATTCCAGAATTAATTCAACATTCTCTGGTGGGATACCACTATCACGGTATATTTCTGTGATAAGAGCCCACTGACGTAAAACTTCAGTTCCTACCCCCCACCCCACTCCCCTCTGCTTGGTGTTTGAAATTCCATTCAGCAAGACTAGGATACTCAAGTTTAACTGCTGCTGCTCCCTAAATCCATAATGATACATTGTGCTCAGGGGAAGCAAGCAGCGTTCTCTGGGTATTATCGATCGCATGTTGGTACGTTAGGTTCCCTAAATGATCACCCTGGTACCCCCCTTGTCCCATAACCTCAACAGCCACATGGCCAGAGACTCCCCGGTCCTGTCTGTACCGATCGCCTGAACTCGCTAACTACTTATCAGAGAATTCTCTGAGCTCTGTTCTCTCGAAGGTGTCCATTACACCACCCTCCACACACTCCTGAGCCTCCTGCCCCCTCTCCTCCCCCTCCTGAAAGGCAGAGGTTGCGGATTGATGTCTCCACAGCGGCTGTGGGAACGCAGGATCACTGGCCTGGCTCATACTTTTTTGGACACACAAGGGAGAAGGTGATCATTTTGAGGATTAAGCCAAGGGGCCACGCTTTTCTTTCTCCCTCATTTTCATCATCCAGCCAGATATCACAATCTCCCACCCCCACAGTAGGATCGTCACCCTGACTCAGCATGGCTCAAACCTTAATGGGATCAGGCTCCCAAAAGGCCCTTCGAGCTGCCTCCAAAGTCTGTACTTTCATTAACCGACAGGCTATCTATATATTCATATCTTCTAACTTCATAGCCCTGCTCTGAGCCATCAACAGAGATTCGCTCAGAATAATACAACACTGACTGAGATCTTCCAATTCAGACTTGCTATCATTTTATACTGACGTCCTGCAATTGCTGCAAAAAGCTGGATATCTTTTCTTCTGGGTAAATCTGATGTTTTAATATAGAAACAATGTGGTGTCACATTTAAACCCCGGCGAAATCTAATGGGTCTGGCCAATCTATCAGCATCCTGTAACCCATCAGTGAGTTAGCTAGACTGCACTATTGTCTGTCCACTCCAGGACTCTGCATCTCTCATACTGATGTTCCTCTCTTTTAAATAACCTCTTCAAGAAATGCATTTCAGCTCGAACAGCTAGACCCTGCTCGCAGTGCCAAATGTAATGTTCAATCAGGTCCGTGGGCCTGGCAGGTGATACAGAAAGCACTCTCTGTGAATAGGTATGTTGATCATTTATTTACATACAGTAAAAATTCGACTAAACATTTATGCTCCCCAAGTTACAAATACTACAAAGCTGAATATTCAACAAACATACTTAGTTAAAAGAGTACACAGAGCATACCTTCCCCATGGTCTTGCCTTAAAGAAAGAAAAAAGAGAGCAAGCTCCTCCCTAATGCTATTTTATATACCCAGGATTTTTCAAACTAGACACCAGGCAGCCATCCAATGGGAAAAGCAGCCGCAGTTTCTAAGCTAACCAACCAGAATGGAAGCGACTCTCGACAATCAGAATAAGGCACGCCCCCACAGGACAAACAGCAATAAAGAGTCATTCTACATCCGCATGCAACGGTTTTCCTGAGTCTCCACCTGGAACTTGGATGACTGACGGTAGTGAAATCGAGCTACTGACACGATGAGGGAAGCCCTGAACACCACCACAGGTGAAGGACCTTCATCACTGCCCTAAGCACCAGAGGCGTAATGGGCCGTAGGGTACAAGACCTATTACTTGCTTACTGAGTTCTCATACGAGGAATGATTCGACAGGCTAGATATTGATCCACTGAAGTTAGAAGTTAGAAGAATCACAAATGACCCTAAAGGGTCTTGACCAAATAAAACTTGAAAAGGATGTTTCATCTCGCAGAAGAATCTACATCTGGAGGTCTCTATACTATTGAAAATTAACCCATTTATGCCTGAGATCCAGTGGGTTTGTTTTCTCTCAGAGGGTCACAGTCTTTGGAATGACCTTGCTCAGAAGGAGACAGAAGCAGACTTCAAATATTGTTCAGACAGAGGTAGATAGATACTTGTTAAGCAAGGGAGTGAACGATACCATGTGTAGATTGGGAAACAATCAAATCAGCCACTTACTAACTAAATTGTGGATGGTTCTGAGGAGTTGAGTGACCTACACTTGGCCCTAATTTGTATGTCCTTATTGTTACAGTGCTGCCATCTGATTAAAGAGCTACACTTGCCACTGCCTTGGTAAGGCAGGCAACATAATTAAAGACCCCTACAACCCCATAGCCGGCTGGTGGCGAAGTGGCATCAGCGCCAGACTTCGGAGTGAAGGCTCCTGAGTTCGAATCCAGCCGGCTTCCTTGCACGCTTTCCATCTGTGCTGGGTTGAGCGCTGAGCTAGCAACTTGACCTCGTAAAAATAAAGAAGCCTGCTAACAATACGACGTCACGACGGCGTCCCGATGACTCCACTCGGAGTTAAGGGCTTTCTTCTTTTTCCCTTTGAACGGAAGATATAAAAGCCTAAGAAGTACATACACCAGGCTCAAGGATAGCTTCTATCCCACACCTATAAGACTATGGAATGGTTCCATTGTACAAGCTGAAACACTGACCTCAAAATCAACCTCGTCATGGCCTTGCAATTCATTGTCTGCCTGCACTGTACTTTCTCTGTAACACCATATTCTGCTACACAAACAAAATGCTGGAGGAACTCAGCAGGTCATGGAGCATCAACGGAGAGAAATAAACAATTGACATTTTCAGCCAAGACCTCATCAGGACATGAGTGCCCTGTCTGGCTGCATCACTGTGCGGTACAGAAGCAGCAAGGAATGGGAACTCAAGACTCTATAGGGGACAGTAAAAAAAAACACCAAGAGCATCATTGGGGTCTCCCTCCTCCATTGCAGATGAAGGACCTAAAGCACTGTTGAGGATCCCTACCACCCATCCCACAATGGCTTTGGCCTTGGCCCTCTCCCATCAGAAAGGAGCAGAAGCATCAAGACTAGGACTAGGAATGTCAGACTGGATAAGAGCTTTTTCCCTCAGGAGTGAGACAAATGACTAGCCTGCCACCAATGAGGTCTTGTCATGAGGGCAGCAATCTCTTTACTTGTGCCACGTACTACATATGTTTTGAATTATATTTTATTAACTTTTTTGGGTAATATTTTGGTTTATGTGCTGTGTGTGATACATGTTTTGTGGGTGCACTGTGATCCGGAGGAACATTATTCCATTCACCCACTTCATCCTCACCTGGCCTCACTTATCACCTGCCAGTTTGTACTCCTTCCCCCCTTCCCCTGCCCCACCTTCTTATTATCCCTTCTTTTCCAGCACTGATGAGGGGTCCTGGCCCAAAACTGTTTATTCCTCTCCACAGACAATGCCCGACTTGCTGCAGTATTTTGTGTGCGAGGCTCTGGATTTCCAGCCTCTGCAGAAACTCTTGTGGCTATATTTTGCATTCTATTATTGCTTTTCTCTGGTATTATCTTAAGGTACTGATGTGATGAAATGATCTGGATCAATGGCCTGCAAAAAACATCTTTTCTACACGTGATACCAGTAAAGCATTTAACCAGTTTTACATCAGGAAATGGAAAACGATTATTGTAATATACACATGATATTTAAATTAGTTTATCAGATATATTGAGGAAAACAAAACTTACCAGTGTCAGTAATAATTACAGATTTAGCCTGTATGTGTTCTGAGGGCTGATACTGTATTTCTTTCAGCCATTGGCTTAGGTCTGGGTAAATCTCATCGGCTTGGTACAAAATGTATAAGAAATATTCTGCTGTTTCTTCTCCCTTACTCTGAACTAGATCCAATATTTGTCGAACCTACATATTAAAAAAATGCAGTTTAGAGTTTAGTGGATGATCCACACCTTCACCAAGTCTATCTGACTCCTGTGTGGTTAGGTTAGACAAGGTCCAAGCAGATCCTAAAAAGGCAGTTAAAGTGTAAAACACCCCAAATTAGGCAATTTTGTTGATATGGGGGGAAATAAAGAATGCCAACACTAATCACAGGAAGTATATTCTTCTCAAATTCGGGGATTAGAATCACAGCTGGAATTTGGATCAACTAATTCAACCCAACCTGAAATACTGTTTAGTGCAAACACGAGGAAATCTGCAGATGCTGGAATTTCAAGCAACACACATAAAAATTGCTGGTGAACACAACAGGCCAGGCAGCATCTATAGGAAGGTGTACAGTTGACGTTTTGGGCCAAGACCCTTTGTCAGGACTAACTGAAGGAAGAGCTAGTAAGAGATTTGAAAGTGAGAGGGAGAGGGGGAGATCCAAAATGATAGGAGAAGACAGTTGACGTTTTGGGCCAAGACCTTTCGTCAAGACTAACTGAAGGAAGAGTGAGTAAGGGATTTGAAAGTGAGAGGGAGAGGGGAAGATCCAAAATGATAGGAGAAGACAGGAAGGGGAGGGATGGAGCCAAGAGCTGGACAGTTGATTGGCAAAAGGGATATGAGAGGATCATGGGACAGGAGGCCTAGGGAGAAAGAAAGGGGGAGGGGGAAGCCCAGAGGATGGGCAAGGAGTATATGAGAGGGACAGAGGGAGAAAAACAAGAGACAGAAAGAAAAAATAATAAACAAATAAATAAATAAATAACGGGTGGGGTACGAGGGGGAGGTGGGGCATTAGTGGAAGTTTGAGAAGTCAAAGTTCATGCCATCAGGTTGGAGGCTACCCAGACGGAATATAAGGTGTTGTTCCTCCAACCTGAGTGTGGCTTCATCTTTACAGTAGAGGAGGCCGTGGATAGACATGTCAGAATGGGAATGGGATGTGGAATTAAAATGTGTGGCCACTGGGAGATCCTGCTTTCTCTGGTGGACAGAGCGTAGATGTTCAGCAAAGCGGTCTCCCAGTCTGCGTCGGGTCTCGCCAATATATAAAAGGCCACATCGGGAGCACCAGACGCAGTATATCACCCCAGCTGACTCACAGGTGAAGTGTCGCCTCACCTGGAAGGACTGTCTGGGGCCCTGAATGGTGGTGAGGGAGGAAGTGTAAGGGCATGTGTAGCACTTGTTCCACTTACAAGGGTAAGTGCCGGGAGGGAGATCGGTGGGAAGGGATGGAGGCGACGAATGGACAAGGGAGTCACGTAGGGAGCAATCCCTGCAGAAAGTGGGGGCGGGGGGAGGGAAAGATGTGCTTAGTGGTGGGATCCCGTTGGAGGTGGCGGATCTCTTATTATCTCTTCTTTCAGTTAGTCCTGACGAAGGGTCTCGGCCCGAAACGTCGACTGTACCTCTTCCTATAGATGCTGCCTGGCCTGCTGCGTTCACCAGAATCTTTTTTATGTGTGATACTGTTTAGTGGCATGTTTGACAGTAGAAAAATCAACAGCCTGAGAAAAATGAAGGAAAGTTGGTCAATTCAGCTGGAGTTGAGGAGGATTTCTTCTCTGAAAGTTGTGAATTTTAGGATTTGCCTAACGCAGAGCAGTAGAGGCTGAATCATTAAATGTTTTAAAGCTGCAACGAGACTGATTATTGATCTATACGGTAGTTGAGACCTTGGTCAAACCAGATAAGCTTATAATAGTCTTATTTTTAAATGGTGAGCAGAATCAAAAGTCCACTGCTGCAGCAAAACCTTACAGAATGTTTGCTGCCAGGATCGTCAACTTCTGGCCTTTACGTTGCTCACTTATGTCAGGGATGTGTTACTGATTTGCTTTACATCCACTTCCATAAATTTTATTATTTCCCGTGTGAATATTTACAATCATGCAATAGTAGAACTAAAGCTTTCAACTTGGGGTGTCCAGCTACAAGAAGGATGGGTGCAGTCTGGTCTGTGTGAGGGGTGTTTGACAAGGAGATTTATTCATTTGGAGATGCAGCGTGAAGAAAGCACAGAGGGTCTGTGAGGTTTTAAAAACTTGGAGGTGATTCAGCTACAAAGACCACAATTAATAAGTAAATCTCAGCATTGCTCAGTGAACCAGCCACCAGACTGCTGGCAGTCTCTGGGAAGACTCAAGATATTCCCAACTCTTTAAAAGGAAGATCCTGAGATGTCATCACAGGTTCAATGGAAGGACCCTTACTTTGTCTGAGGGTGTTCATTCAAACTGGTTGAAAAGGTTGGAAACCACAGCTATAGAAACCAAGACTGAAAACAAATTTAACACTAATTTAAGATAATTAAAACAATTTTTTTGAACTTCCTAAACCAAAACCTAAAATTTCAATATAAAATTGAATCTTCAACAAATTTTTGAAAAGGAATTTACTTAACTCACGTCAGATTTTTTACATACTTAATTATCTTTTCTATATTTTAGTTCTATCAAAAAGAATAATTCAGGAGGCTTGCCAATTTTAAAAGACTACCAATCTTATTATGCGTCCGGTGCTCCCGACGTGGCCTTCTATACATTAGCGAGACCCGACGCAGACTGGGAGACCATTTTGCTGAACACCTACACTCTGTCCACCAGAGAAAGCAGGATCTCCCAGTGGCCACACATTTTAATTCCACATCCCATTCTGACATGTTTATCCACGGCCTCCTCTACTGTAAAGATGAAGCCACACTCAGGTTGGAGGAACAACACCTTATATTCCGTCTGGGTAGCCTCCAACCTGATGGCATGAACATTGACTTCTCTAACTTCTGCTAATGCCCCACCTCCCCCTCGGACCCCATCTGTTATTTATTTTTATACACACATTCTTTCTCTCACTCTCCTTTTTCTCCCTCTGTCCCTCTGAAAATACCCCCTGCCCATCCTCTGGTTCCCCCCCTCCCTTTTCCTTCTCACTGGGCCTCCTGTCCCATGATCCTCTCATATCCCCTTTGCCAATCACCTGTCCAGCTCTTGGCTCCATCCCTCCCCCTCCTGTCTTCTCCTATCATTTTGGATCTCCCCCTCCCCCTCTCAAATCTCTTACTAACTCTTCCTTCAGTTAGTCCTGACGAAGGGTCTCGGCATGAAACGTCCACTGTACTTCTTCCTAGAGATGCTGCCTGGCCTGCTGCGTTCACCAGCAACTTTGATGTGTGTTGCTTGAATTTCCAGCATCCACAGAATTCCTCGTGTTTGCAATCTTATTATGCATCTGTATTTTGGAGAGTTTCCAAGCATTATTGTGCAACGAGTTACTTGACTTACAGGAATTCCGCAGACCGAAATTTTAAACTTTTAATTTCCGGTTTATGACAGGCAGTAACGTACACAGCAGACATGGAGAGGTGTTAGAGTGTTCAGTGTGTTTCAGTAACACACTAGCTGCTGCAGGAAGTCAAAAGATCGAGTAGGATCACTTGGACTCCTGTCTCAGCGGTCCCCTGCCCACCTCTCTATACTAACCATCTTCTCTCTCCACTTCGTCCTGATACAGAGTATCACTCCGTAGATTCAACAATTTCTTTCACCGTAGACGCTGCTCGACATGCAGAGTTTCCTGAGCAGAATATGTTGCTTCAGGTTCTGGTATCTGCAGTCTCTTCTGTCCCTGTTAAATACTATGTTTCCCCAATCCCTCACTGTTCCTGAATTCATGGTCCAACAATGATCTCTGCACAATATGTTCAAGTATTCAACATTATGTCCAATTCTAACAAATGTCTCCACCCTGAGCATTGTATTCGGTGTTCAAAAATTGTTTCTTTTTCCAAACAACTGCTTCAGGGTCTCCAGAGCCCCTGTTAGCATGGGCAAAGGACTCATCCAAGCTCCAAGCCTTTCAAAACACTGAAAAGCTTTGACACAACTCATTTCTGCCAAACCCAGGATCCTTTCTAGAGACTTGCAGATCTCAGGAGAACCCTGATCAAGAAAAACACTACTCTCTGGCAATCCGCCTTGACAGAGCTCTTCGAAAGACATCAGTGACTAAAATAAATCTATTCACAGGAAGCGGCTGCCTACTTTCCCAGAGCCAAGAGGTGATGGAATCATTTTACCTTAGCTGCTTGCGTTGGCTGCTGCTGTGACAGCTCGGCTTCCTCATTGGAAATATAATGGTGTTTCTGTAGGTTGCTCAGCACGCACTCAGTGTTTGTCATACGACCCACCAAGACTTCTCGGTGAATCTTCAACAGCTTAGTGAATGAGCGATCCAAAATAAAAGGCACCTGCCCCCGAGATCCAAGCTGATGCACTTCATCCATTCTTGTAGAAACATCCTAGGCACTGGAATCATGTGTTTCTACCAGCTTCCTCTGCCATGCTCTTCACTGAAACACAAGAGTTTATTATCAGATTACAAATCGTGCATCTACACAAATCACATCATTTCAAAATGTTAATCTCAAGCCACTAATACGGTTGACAATTACCAATAGTATAATGGCAACACCAAACAGTCACATAAGAATAAAACAGAGTTAGGCAAACCACAGTAATTATGAACCCAGCTAGAATGTTTTATGTAGTAATTACTATTAGCAGCACTGACCTGACACATACCTTTGGAATTTTGGCAAGCACAAGTAGAGTTTAGCTAATGCAATTATGTTTGGAACCTGGAAATTTGGTGAGCAGGGTGATAAGTGAAGCAGAGAGATGGGGGGCTTTGCCGGAAATTTTTTCTACTGATAATAACAACTAGTAAGATTTTATACAGAGGCATTAGAGGACGTTTTAGACCTGTGTCATTTGGATATAACGATAACCACAGGTTCAAGATATAACATCAACCTGAGATCTGAGGTTTTGGTGCCTGACTGACAGTTGAGGTCACAGTAGTTCATTCATGAGGCCAAGGGCTTACCTTGGAAATCATATTTCAGGCCATTAATGAAAAGAGTGCAGTCAAAGAGGGAGCAGGTGCCTAACAGACAGACAAAAATAGAGAGAGAATCCTTCAGAGAGTTAAAATTTATTTCTAATTACTGATAGGAGAGAGGGTTACCCTGGTGAGTGCAGTTTAGCCGAGATGATTGAACCACAGATGGCTCGACTGTACAGATAAAGAAAACAGGGGACAATGAAGAAATAAAAAGTTGAAAATGGTCAGATTTGCTAAAGATTATCCAGTAACACTGTATACCTGAGCTAAACAACAGAGATAAAAGGTAGCCATGACATTGGGACTATGAACTTCCCAACTGTTTGAAGAAGATGGAAGAACAAATTTCTGAGAAGTGCAAAAACACTGTGCTGTTATAGTGGGAGATTTTAACTACCTTACCATTGAGCTGAATACAGTCACAGTAAAAATAAGTCACCAAGTATACAGAATTACAAAACTGTTTACAGGAGAACTTCATTTGAACAGTTTAGAGAAAGGTCAGTAAGGGGTCATGACAGAGTGTGTGTGTGTGTGTGTGTGTGTGTGTGTGTGTGTGTGTGTGTGTGTGTGTGGGGGGGGGGGGGGGGATAAAATTCTGGATTTAGTTTTAAGGAAGGTAGCTGTGTGAGAGTAGCTCCTGAGACAGTGATCATGAATCAGAATCAGGTTTAATATCACCAACATATGTCGTGAAATTTGTTAACTTTCCCGCTGCAGTACAATGAAATACATGATAAATAAATATAGAGGGAAAAACTGAGTTACATTAAATACATATTTGTCAATTGAATAGTTCAGTTGAAATAAGTAGTGCAAAACAAGGGTGGCGCTAAGGTGGTGCAAGATGGTGCTATAGCCCCAGCAGAAATTGCAATAGCACCACCATAGCACCACCAAGAAATTAACTGCAGCTGCTTTGCTTTCTCTGTATAGTTTTGAATATAGCTTGTTTCTCCAGTTGATCCAGTGAAACAGCGCCCCCAATTACCATAGCACCCACACAGCAACAAAGTTATAAACTCTGTCAGATCCACTCTACACTTCTGCTTATTCGTTCATTGTCAATGTCTTGCCGTTGCTGTCCTCAGATCTGTTAAGCTGATCTAAGGTCACTTAAGGTGATGATGTCACTCACTCCCACTCACGCGAGAGATTGATAGTATACATCCAGGTGCAGATCCGTGGTCTCGCGAGACTAACGGATGCCATGCGCGCACATTGTGCTTTTACAAGCGAGTGTGGGCCTGGCACGTGCATTATTTTGGCCGGCATGAAAAATGTATTGATTTTTAGTCAGAAAACAACCTCATGCAGAGAAATCAGTGGTGTCTTAGCCTGAGCATGTCTTAATTGAAAGTGGCATGCAGAAAGAAGTAAGTGGGGATGAGGACGGCAGCAGTTCATAGAAGGAGTGTGAGGGCAAAGTAGAGGAACAAGAAATGGAGCGGGATTCAGAAGAGAACATGGATGAAGCTGCTCTTAGTGTGAGTGGGAATACTGTTAGCGATGTTAGCCAGCAGCCTGAGGAAGGATCCCGTCGGCCAGCATTGAAAAACTACCCTTCCCAACAGTTTGGCAATCAGCAAAAGAGTTTTATTCGTGGCTGGTTTGACCTGTACTCCTGGCTGGAATATTCAATCACAAAAGATCCTACATTCTGCTTCGCATGCAGCTATTTCCTGTGTGGAGGAAATGGGTTCCATTCTGAGTCTACCTTCACTGTCACCGGTTACCGCATCTGGCGGAAAGCTACAACAGCTTTCAAAACCCACCATGTAAGTGCAGCTCATAAGTTTGCTATGGAGGCATGGGCCGAATTCAGATTGAGAAAACAAGACGGTTCAAGATTCGGAAATATGCTTGATAAGGGACATGCAAAGATTGTCCAAGAAAATCATGAGTATATGAGAGCAGTGATTGAGTCTCTACGCTATACTGCGTGCCAAGGCACTGCCCAGCGAGGACACCGGGAGAATGATGGATCTGGCAATAGGGGAAACTTTGTTGAGTTGCTCAGTGTAATTGGGAAGTTTGATAAGACTGTAGCTAAAAAAAAAAAGAGGACAATCCTGGAAATGCAAAAAACACCCATCACGATATCCAAAATGAAATTATGGGTATTATGGCAGATATGGTCAGACATCAAATAAGTGCAGAAATCAAGGAGGCTGGATATTTTGCCATTATGGCGGATGAAAGTAAAGACTTGAGTAAAAAGGAGCAAATATCAGTGGTAGTGCAGTATTTGAATAACGAAACAGTGCTTGAAGAATTCTTGCACTTCACTCCAACAGACGGGTTGGACACAGAGTCGCTTCTTAAAAGCATTGAACAGACACTCACCCAGTGTGTTATTGATAAGAACGCGTGTATAGGTCAGTGTTATGACGGGGCCGCAGTGATGTCCGGGTGCAATAACGAGGTACAAGAGAGGTTCAGGAAAGTGGTCCCGCAGGCATTATATATACACTGTCATGCGCACAGACTTAACCTTGTTTTAGTGGATGGTATGAGCAATGTCCCACAAGCGGGTGAGTTTTTTGAAAATGTGCAGTTGCTTTACAGCTTCTTTTCAAACTCTGTTGCCCACGAACTTTTCATGAAGAAACAGAGAGGACTGGAGTTGAAGAAATTGTCAGATACACGCTGGGCATGGCTGTGTACAGCTTTGTGGGCTATAAGGAAATCACTCCCTGCCATTCTAGCTACACTACAGGAGATAATGGGTCAACCAAGTGCACAGAGGAAAACGGAGGCCAGAGCTGTAAATGGACTGATTGACGAGCAATTTGCTTTACTTCTCACTCTGTTTGAGGATTTATTCCAAGTCACCAAGTTCATGTCAGACCAGCTACAATCTCCCAGTTTGGAGCTTTCATCCACTGTGGACTTGGCTCAGTCTGTTATCAATGCACTCTCAGCAAAACGGGGAGAGGAATCGTGGAGTGAAATTCAGACAAGAGCTAGGGACCTGTGTGTCAAGGCCGGTATACAGAGAAGACCACATGAAAGGAGACAGGCCCAGCCACCCCACCGCCTACATGATTTTGTTGTTGAGGCCCAAACTGAATGCACACCTGTCACATCCTCTGATGACCTTCGCAACCACTGTTTCAATCCAGTTATAGATGGACGTCTGACTGAAATGTAAAGACGGTTCTCAGTTGAGACTGGGAGTGTTCTGACTGGAGTCTCAGCATTGAGTCCCAAACACAAGTTCTTCCTAGACAAGAATTGTCTTTGGCCAACGGCCCAATACTATGGAGTGACTGAAGTGAACCTGACCGCAGAGCTACATCAGGTTCGGCGTCTGCTGGAAACAAAACAAAAGCAAGGACAGACAGTGAATGACACAGTGGAATTTCTAGCTCCAATGTGACCCTACCGCGATGCATTTATAGATTTATACAAACTAATCTGCATATCACTGACTCTGCCTGTGACATCTGCCTCATGCGAATGGAGTTTCTCTTGCCTCAGACGCCTCAAAAACTACCTAAGGAATAGCAGCGGCGATGCTCGGAACAGCAACTTAGCTCTGTTGGCCATAAACAGCCGGAGGACCAAAGCACTTGACATCTAGAAAATCATTGATGCTTTCACCACCAATCACAACAACAGACGGATTGTGCTTCTCTGAAAACATTAATGGTGAGTGCAGTTGATTTTTTAAAAATTTGGGCCAAGACTAATGCTGATTATCATTATTATTTTGTGGTGGGTACTCCATAGTCCTTATGCTTCCTGCAAATCCTAAAATATTACATTTACTGCTATTAAGCCTACTGGTTTTGCTTAGACTTCCAAGCGGTGATTCTGTTGATTTTTGTTTTAAATTCAATAGCCGAATTAATTGATGTATTGCATGGTTAGAGTACGATTTGTCCAATTCCTGGTAAAGCCTTGCATCTGTTGTTTGCCTTTAATAACGGTGTATCTTTTGGCATTGCTGTCTATGTAATGCAAATAGCAGTGGCTTCGTGTTGTGTTTTTCAGTTGAAAAGCACGTATTTGACGCCGATTGCGGGATTGTTGCGTGATTCACGTTGTCTGCTGTTGCTCGGATGCTCTGTTTGTTTTTTTTGTTTATGCTCCGTGTAGCCCAGGTTGTCTCCGATGCTGTTGACACTGTAACAGTTCACTTCTATATTAGATCCAACAATTGCTGTTGCTTGCGAATCAGAGGCATTTATGGTAGGCACATAATGCTTGAAACTGACTTTTCAACGCCACGCGTCTGGCCTTGCGAATACATATTAACATACAGTGCATCCTTCAGCACCATCACTGAATAATTCAGCCCCTCCGTAGCACCAGCAAGAAAAAACCTCTCGCGCCGCCACTGGTACAAAATAACAGGAATAAAAAAGTAGTGAGGTAGTGTTCATGGGTTCAATGTCTATTTAGAAATCGGATGGCAGAGGGAAAGAAGCTGTTCCTGAATCACTGAGTGTGTGCCTTCAGGCTTCCGTATCTCCTTCCCGATAATAACAGTGGAAGAGGGCACATCCTGGGTGGTCTGTCTGTCTGTCCAGGTACCATATCCGATGTGGACATTGGTGACCATGGTTTTCCATCCCTTGTTCTTTGGATGACTTCCACTTCCTCGATGTGTAGCCACCTGGCTAGGCTCTTGATGTACATAAGCCGAGGTCTTCCTCTGGGTTTGCTCCGCTCGATCTTTCCAGAGAGTATGAGTTTTTCTAGTTCATCTTTCCGCATGATGGGACCTAGGAATTTGAGTTGTCTTTCTCTTATTGTTGGTATGAGTGATCAAACAGCTTGGGCTCTTCTGAGGAGTTCTTCATTTGATGTGTGTGGGGTCATGATATTTTTAACATTCTCCTGTAGAGCCATAATTCAGTTGCTTCTAGTCTCTTTTCCATTGCTGGGGAAATGGTCCAGCATTCACTTCCATAAGTCAGGATAGAATAAATGTAGCACTGCAGTATTCTGTTTTTAGTGTACGTGCTCATCTTTCTGTCTGTTAATATGGTCTTCATTTTCTGGAAAGCTTCTTTCGCCATTGCTATTCTGTATTTGATATCTGTGTCGCACCTGCCATTACTTGTTATTAGGCTGCCAAGATATCTGGATTTGTTGATTTGTTTGATGTTTGTATTTCCGATCTTGATCAAACATTGTGGAATGTTTGTCTTTCTGGAGATGACCATACTTTCTGTCTTCTTGGTGTTGATTGAGAGGCCTCTGCGATTACTTTCTGCTGCCACTATAGTGAGTAGTTCTTGAAGTTTTGTTTCTGAGTCAGCTATTAGTACGATGTCATCAGCATATCTGATGTTATTTATATTATCGCCTCCAATTGTGAATCCTTTGATGTCTTTGATACTTCTCAAGATATTTTCACTATACAGGTTGAACAAGTCTGGCGAGAAGACACAACCTTGCCTGACTCCTCTCATGATATTCACATACCCACTCACTTCTCCTTCTATTCTGATGGATCCTGGGTGGTGGGAATCCTTAATAATGGATGCCACCTTCCTAAGGCACTCCTTAAAGATGTCTTTAATACTACAGAGACCAACACCCATGATAGAGCTGACTAATTTTACAAGTTTCTGCAACTCGTTTCGATCTTGTGCAGTAGTCCTCCTCCCCCCATCCCCCCCATACCAGACAGTGATGCAGCCTGTCAGAATACCCTCCACAGTACATTTCTAGAAGGTTTTAAGTGTTTTAGTTGACAAACCAAATCTCCTCAAACTCCTAATGAAATACAGCCACTGTTTTGCTTTTTCCATAGCTGCATCAATATGTTGCACCCAGGAACTTCATATGGTCACTCTCTCCACTTCTGATCCCTCTAAGAAGATTGGTTTGTGTTGCCTTGTCTTACCCTTCCTGGTCCACAATTTAGCTCTTTGGTCTTGCTGATGTTGAGCGCAAGGTTGTTGCTGCGACGCCACTCAACTAACTGCTATATCTTGCTCCTACATGCCCTTTGTCACCATCAGAAACTCTGCCAACAATGATTGTATCATCAGCTAATTTATTGATGCTGTTTGAGCTACACCTAGCCACACAGTCATGGGCGTAGAGAGAGCAAAGCAGTGGGCTAAACACACATCCCTACGGTGCGCCAATGTTGATTGTCAGCAAGTGGAGATGTTATTTCCAATCCGCATAGATTGTGGTCTTCCATTTAAGAAGCCTAGAATCCAGTTGCAGAGGCAGATAGAGACCCAGGTTCTGAAGCATTTGCATCAGGAACTCTAGGAATGATGGAATTAAATGCTGAGCAATAGTCAATAAACAGCATCCTGACATAGGTATTTGGATTGTCCAGGTGAACCAAGGCTGTGTGGAGAGTCATTGAAATTGCATCTACTATAGACCTATTGTGGCGATAGGCAAATTGCAGTGGATACAGGTCCTTCCTGAGACAGGTGTTGATTCTAGCCAAGACCAATCTCTCAAAGTATTTCATCACCATAGATATGAGCGCCACTGGATGATAGCCGTTGAGGCAGCTCACGCTGCTCTTCTTGGGCACCAGTGTAATTGTTGCCCTTTTGAAGCAGGTGGGAACTTCCAATTGCAGCAGCAAGAGATTCAAAAATGTCTTTGAATACTCCCGCCAGTCGGTTAGCACAGGTTTTCTGAATCTGACCAAGTACTCCACAAGGCCCCGCTGCCTTGTGATGCTTCATTCTCTTGAAAGGCAGCCTAATGTCGGCCTCTGAGACAGAGATCACAGGGTCATCGGATGCTGCAGGGATCTTCATAACTGTGGTTTTATTCTCCCTTTCAAAGCAAGAATAAACGGTGCTGAGCTCGTCTAGCAGTGAAACATTACTGCCATTCATGATCTTGGGTTTTGCTTTGTAGGAAATAATGGCCTGCATACCTTGCAGAGTTGACGTGCATCCATTGTTGCCTCCAACCTCTCCTGGAATTGTTTCTTGGTTCTTGAAATAGCCCACTGGAAGACATACCTGGTTTTCTTATACATACCTGGATCCCCAAGCTTAAATGCCACAGATCCAGCCCTCAGCAGATTAAGAAACCTCCTGGTTCATCCACAACTTTGGGTTTGGGAATATACAGTAAGATTTCATAGGCACACATTCATCCACACAGGTTTTAATGAAGTTGGTGACAACCGTGACAAACTCATCCAGGCTCAAAGATGAGTCTGTCCACTGATTCGAAGTGGTCCTGTAAGTGCTCCTGTGCCTCCCTGGTCCATACCCTTGTGGTCCTCGCTCCTGGTGCTGCAGTCTTCAGTCTCGGCCTATTCTCAGGGAGTACAAGTACAGCCAGGTGATCAGACTTCCCAAAGTGTAGGCGTGGGATAGCACGGTAAGCACTCTTGAACTTAGTGGTCCAGTGTGTTATTTCCTCTGGCACTACAGATGATTTGTCGATGATAATTATTTAGTGACTTTATCAAGCTGGCCTGGTTAAAATCCCCCAAAATGATGGTGAAGGCATCAAGATGCGCTGTCTCATGCCTGTTGATTATGCTACTCAGTTAGATTTATTTAGTATAATTGCGAGAAGGACAAGAATAAAACAGGAATAAAAGCTCGAAAGAAGTTAATTATGACAAATATGATTATATGATATATATGTACAGTATCTGAAATACATCTTATGGAGATGTTTGTTTGATGATGAAATTCAATAAAAAATAAATTACAAAAAAAAAATCTGGTTACCGGAACACACTTGGAATATTATGTTCAGTTCTGGTTGCCTCATTATAGGAAGGATATGGAAGCTTTCGAGATGGTGTAGAGAGTTATCTCTCTGAAGCAAAGAAGGATGAGAGGTGACTTGTTAGAAGTGTACAAGATGATAACAGGCATAGATCAAGTGGCTATACAGAGACTTCTCCTAGGGTGGTACTAGCAAATATGAGGGTGTATCATTTTAAGGCGATTGGAGGAGAGTATAGGAAGAATATCAGAGGTAAGTTATTTTTTTTACACAGAGAATGGTATGTGTGCAGTGGCAGTCAGATACATTAGGAACATTTAAGAGACAGGCACACAGATAATACAAGATGGAGGGCTACTTAGGAGGGAAGGGTTGGATTGATCAGAGTAGGCTAAAAGGTCAGCACAACATTGTGGGCTGAAGGACCTCTACTGTACTGCAGTGTTCGATGTTCTGTTTTAATTTTACTAACTGGTTCAGCAAAGCAAAAGTGGACCTGAAATAGCTTTTGAAATGTACAAACGTTTGTAGATCTCTTTCAGAACAAAGGGTGAATTTACTTCTGCAAAGAAAATTAGGAAACCAAAGAAGGTAGAAAAACACTGGTTTTTATTCTATTATTTGAGATAAAATGCGGAACTGGCCTCTCTGGGCACCACCCAGCAACCCACCTATTTAACACTAGCTTAATCATAGGTTAACTTACAATGACCAATTAACCTACTAACCAGTACGTCTTTGGACAGTGGGAGGAAGCCAGAGCCTGGATGACACCCACGGGGTCACGGGGAGAATGTACAAACTCCTTACAGATGGTGTGGGAATTGAACGTACGCCCAGTACGCCCCAAGCTGTAATAGCGTCACACTAACCACTCTGCTGTGTTTGATCTGACTTTCCAAGGTTCAATAAGGACATAAAATTTAAGTGGAAAATTAAGTATAGGGTCTACTCTCTTAGTGACTAAAAGATAAACTATATGTGGAGGCAATTCTAAACATATACTTTGCAGCCACCTTCACAAGGAGGATATGTGAATTAACAGGGCAAGCAAGGAAATTGGCACTTGGAAAGCAGATGGAATATATCACTCGTCTTTAAAACATAGCAAAAAATCACCAAGTCAGAGGGCTGTACAACACAGTAAAAGGTATTTTGTCCAACGTATAGATGCCAACCATTGTGCTTATTTATACAAGATGCTTTTTTAAAATTTTATTTTTATTGAAGGAATGACACAATACAGAATATGTAATACATTACATTTTCCTCCATTTTGCTTTTATATCTTACCCCTAAACAAAACTCCCCTCACCCGCCCTTCCCGAACATGCCATGGCAGCTAATATATTTACAATACAACACTTCACAAATACAAGTACGGACATTTCACAGCCGTACCCCCCACATTCCTTCAAGACAAAGGCCCACATACATCCACAACATGTCAGATGATCCAGCATATTACAATGTATCAACCACCCTGTAGGTGGTTTAACCACATTTGGTTCTACAGTTTAGAGAAGGCGCTGTGCTTCTGACATTCTTTTCAGTCTTCCTTGACCACAGGACTGGTGTGAGAGGATAGAAGGACTGGTAGCTTGGTATCACAGTTTTTAATTTCATTGCTTTAAATTGTGTAATTACAGGCCAATTAGATTAATTTCATTGTTATGCAAATTATTGCAACCCATTCTAAGGTGTAGAGACCTTTATTTAGAAAGCCAGAGAGTTATCAAGTTAGTTTCCATTCATGAGGGGATGGTCTACTCACTCAGATGAAATGTATTGATGTTTTTAAGAAGATAACAGAAAGGTTTAACATGGGGCAGTGTTCTTGAATTTTGCCAAGATTTTTAAAGGGAACATACACCCCAAACCAGATTTTTTAAAATGCCAGGTGATCCTCCCGGGGGGGGGGGGGGGGGGGTGAAAAAAGAGGCAACTTGATCCAAACTTAGTTCAATGATTGGAATTAAGTGGGGAGTGGGGATATATAACAGGTATTTTTGTGATCAGAAGGACATTAGCTGTACAATTCAATGGTGCTTAGCATCTAATGTCCTGCTTTTTGTAACATATTTTAATGAATTAGTCTTATATCTAGGAAATAAAGAAGTTTTCTGAAAATGGGTTGCAGGTTGAACATCAAAAATGTTTCAGACTTCAGAAAGTTACACGTAAACTGGTCAGTCACAGAAAAGTAGCAAACGGAATTCAATCCAGTTAAGTGGGGAATGCACTTGGGGGCCTACAATAAAATAGAGGAACACGAAAACAAATATAAGCCTTCCGAGAGCTCTAAGGGAATAAAGGGAACTTGGCATGCAAGTCCACAGACCTTAAAGGCAACTTCTTGTTTAGCTGAGGCACACTATATCCAAAAAGCAATGAGGTTATGCTAAAATACATACAATACTTTTTTTTGGATCACTGTTTCAAGTTCTACACAGAGTTCTTGTCAGTGATTGCCCTGTTGAAGGTACACAGCAGATTTGCCAAAATCATGCCAGGAACAGGAAATTTCAGTTATGCTGAAAGATAGCATAAACTGGAGTTATTTTCCTGAGAAACAGAGGCAACTTAATTGAGGCAAGTGAAATTAAAAGGTGCTTGGATGGAGTAAACAGAAGGAGCTATTTCCATTATCAGAGGGATCAAAAACCGGCAGGCTAAAATATAAAATGGCCAAGAATTACAATGGATACAATCCCACAATCCCCCCTCCCCGACACACAATCAGAGGATGATTAGTGGCCTAAACTCGAAGCCTAGTTGGGCGATGGGTGCAGAAACCTTCATCACACATAAGGTACTTGAATGTGTAGTTGAAGAGTTGACCCTCAGAATTACAGACTAGAACCGGAAAATGGGATTAGGTTCAGGAGGTCTATTGGTACAGGCACAACGGGCCTCATCATCTCAAGTCTGTTTTGATTTTTACTTAGCATATCAATGCCACCCAATACAAGAAGAATCTAAAATTAACCTCATTATCACACTTTCTCATCCACATTCCTGATCAGGATTTGCAAGCGAATTAGCACTTGCCGACAAAATCCACATTCCTGTTGACATTCTTACTGTCCCATCGTCCTTAATTGTGATTTTGGAAAATAGGAATGTGATCCACCAGGGTCCCACTGTTCATCCACACATCAGAGTCTCCCAAGCTCCTTTACGTGTTTTTCCCATTTCTTGTTCCCTTTTCAAAAGTGCCTTTGCCCAACAGACGCAATGGGCTAAACACTATTACTCTGTTGAATATCTTTACAAGTAGATATTTACTTGAGCATCACACACAAAATGCTGGAGAAACTCAGCAAGTTGGGCAGCGCCTACAAATGGGAATAAACAGTTGACATTTTGGGCTGATGCCTTTCATCAGGAATTTATAGATGCTGTCTGACCTGCTGAGTTCCTCCAGCATTTTGTGTGTGTTGCTCTAGATTTCCAGCATCTGCAGAATCTCTTCTGTTTGTGTGGTTGTTTATTTCCCCCACTCCAATCATTTACACAAGCAAATCTGCTGCTTACTGGAAATGTTTTTGGGAATTATGTTCTCCACTCTTGATATAAATGTTAGCTCTTGCCATGACTCACACTTCCTCCGGGTTAACTTCTTACAATTTAACGATTTATGTGCAGAAACACATGGAAAGTCTGCTATACACAACTTAAATAAGCTTGATGCTTTGGAATTCTTTTGTGGCAACACACGAATCAGGCAGGGAGCACATTCATTTAGTGTGCATGAAGTTCAAAACCATTGTAACAATTTAAAAAATAGCATCAGAAAACATCGTTCTATATTTCTCGGTTGTGTAAGACAGGAAACTTCAATTATGGTAAATTCCAAGACCCTTTCCACGTAAAAGGCTTTGGGAAGTCAATAGATTCTCTGATCTCAAATCTCAAGTTCAACTTCATAAAGTTATACAACACTTCTTTTTCCTTCACAAACAGAGCACCAACATGAGTGCATTAGAGGGAATTTCAAGGGTAACTCTTTCTCTCCCACCACTTGCATTCAACTTCAGGTCACAAATCACCAACCATTACTCCCGTCCTACAACAGCCAAGTAAAGTGGCTGAAGCAGGCAGCACAGTAGCGTAGTATAACACTTTACTGAGCCAGCGATTGAAATTCGATTCCCACCACTGTCTGTAAGGAGTTTGTACATACGCCCCATGACCACATGGGTCCTCTCTGGTCTCTCCAGCTTCCTCCCACATTTCAAAGATATAGTAAGTTGTGGGCATGCCAGGTTGGTGGCAGAAACATGCTGACACTCGTGAACTGCCCCCAGCATCGCTGCAAGCGATGTTGGTTGTTGACACAAGTCAATCTTTCATCTTTAGAAAAAAACGGAAGAGAGATTGACTGCACAGGAAGCAAAGGCTGGCAGAATTTTGCTCCACATGGTGCAGAGTGGTCGCAACTGAAGATTTATTAAATTGATTAAACAAGTTCCTCTGGGCACTGTCTGTAGCCTCTAGAAAGCCAATCAGGAAATGCATTATTGTATTTAAAGATCATATTAGAAGATAGTTAAAATAACTCCCAGGAAAAATACACAGGTCATAATTTCCATAAACAACTGAACTTCTGCATTGTTCAATATCCTATTTTAAACCTTTCATAATTCAAAGCAAGACAATCCCCCACAGTCAGTCACTAGCCTGGCTGGAGTCCCAAAACAACATTTGCTCTTTTCAATGTTTCCATTCAGCATTTGTCACGCTTCCAGTTTCTATGATAAATGTACACTATTAGATGTATACATTAGGCTGAAGTATAAAGACAAAAAAGAGAGAGGAGGCCATTCAGCACACTACATCCATGTTAGTAGATAAACTGCCCTGTAGACAAATCCCACCTTCTAGCACCAGATCAGTAGCCCTGCATGTTACAGTCCTTCAAGTACGTATCCATGAGCAGCTGAAGTGTGGTTGAGGTCTTCGCCTCCCCTACCTTTTCCAAGTTCCAGATCACTTCCACCCCCGGATGAAATATATTTCCCTCATCTACCCGCTAGTCCTTGATATATCTATTTTATAACCTTGTTGAAATTCTCCACCCCCTCCCTATGGTTACTTTTTATGATCTTTATCTGTACATCCCTACCCTGCTATTTCCCCTTACAACCAGTCAGATTCCCTTATGATTCTCCTTAAATTGATCTGCCTGGACCAGCAATTGTGCTCAGCATTACTACCTTTGAGTCTGTAAACCATGGGTTAAAGAATCTCTCTAGAGACTTAAGCACATGATCCAAGGTGGCATTCCCAATAAAAATTCTAGAGTCATAGAGCACAACAGCAAAGAAACAGGCCCTTCAGCCCATCTTTTCCATGCCAAACTATTATTCTGCCTAGTCCATCAACCCGCACCTGGACCATTGCCCTGCAAACCCCTCCCGTCCATGTACTTATCCAAGCTCCTCTTGAAAGTTGAAATCAAAACCCACTTCCTCTGGCAGCTCATTCCACCCTCAACTTCCTCTGAATGAAGATGTTTCCCCTCCGGCTCCCCTTAAATATTTCACCTTTCATCCTTAACCTATGACCTCTATTTCTAGTTTCACCTAACGCCAGTGGAAAAAGTCTGCTTGCATTAACTCCATCTATAACCCTCATAATTTTGTATATCTCTATCAAATCTCCCCTCACTCTCTTACACTCCAGGGAATAAAGTCTGAACCAATTCAATCATTCCCTATAACTCAGCTTCTCAAGTCCTGGCAACATCCTTGTAAATTTTCTCTGTACTTTTTCAATCTTATCGATATCTTTCCTGTAGGTAGGTCACCAAAAGTGCACACAATACTCCAAATTTGGTCTCACCAACATGTTTTACAACTCCAACATAACATCTCAACTCCTATACCCAATATTTTGATCTATGAAGGTCAAGGTACCAAAAGATCTCTTTATGACCGTATCTAATTTTGACACAACTTTCTTGGATTTATGGATCTATATTCCCAGATCCTCGTGTTCTACCCGGCTCCTCAGTACCCTACCGTTCACTGTACAAGTCCTACTCTGGTACGTCCTCCCAAAGTACAAAACTTCATACTTGTCTACATTAAATTCCATCTGTCATTTTTCTGCCCAAACTTCCAGCTGGTCCACATCACACTGCAAGCTTTGACGCCTTCCTCGCTGTCCACTGCCCTCAATCTTGGCTTCATCCACGAATCTGCTGATGCAGTTTACCAGAATATCATTTAGATTGTTGATATAGATGACAAACAATGGACCCAGCACTAATCTCTAATGCACACCACAAGACACAGGCCCCTGGTCAGAGACACAACCATCTCCTACCACTCTCTTGTTTCTCCCACTAAGCCACTACCCTCATCCTAAATGCCTTGTTGATCAGCCTCCCATACAGGACTTTGTCAAAGGCCTTGTTAAAGTCCATGAAGGCAACATCCACTCTATCGCCTTCATATTCTTTCTGGTAACCTTCTTAGGAAAAAAAAACTATTAGATTGACCAGACTTAACCTACTCACTACATATCACACTCTCTCTAACTGGGACCTCTACACTCAATGCCCACATCTTTTTAGGTACAGCTGTACACTTGCTCGTTAACGCAAATATTTAATCAGCCAATCATATGGCAGCAACTCAGTGCTGGAAAAGCATGCAGATGTGGTCAAGAGATTCAGCTGTTGTTCAGATCAAATATCAGAATGGGAAGGAAATGTGATCTATGTGACTTTGACCATGGAATAATTGTTGTTACCAGACAGGGTGGTTTTAGTACTTCAGAAATAGCTGATCTCCTTGGACTTTCACATACAACGGTTCGTAGAGCTAATAGCGAATGGTGCGAAAAGCAAAAAACATCCAGTGAGTGGCAGTCTTGCAGGTGAAAATGCCTTGTTAAATGAGAGATCAGAAGAGAAAGGCCAGATTAGTCAACCGACTAATTCAAATTACGTTTTATAACAGCAGTGTGCAGAGGAGCATCTCTGATTGCACAGCACACCGAACCTTGAAGTACAAAAGTTTAACATCATCTTTCCCCACTACCACTACCACTATCTGCCCTGGCACTCAGGTTCCCATCTCCCTGCAGCTCTAATTTAACTCCCCAACACACCTCCCCCACCCAGAGCAGCACTAGCAAACCTTCCTGCAAGAATATTGGTCTTAAGAGCACAATGATTCAAAAATCTGAAGCCCTGCTTCCTGTACCATTTCCTTAGCTGCATGTCAAACTGTATTATCTTCCTGTTTCTGACCTCATTCACACATGGCACAGGTAAGATCAAAACCCTGGAGGTCCTGTCTTTTAACTTAGCACCTAACTCCCTACACTCACTTTGCAGGACCTTGTCACCAACTTGATGGCATGACCATCAATTTCTACTTCAGGTAGTTTCTTTTCTCCTCTCACTTCCTCTTCAGCTATTCTCCAATTCTCCACTCTTGCCACTTACCTCTTCTCCTCACTTGCCTATCACCACCCCCAGTACCCTTCCTTCTTCCCTTTCTCCCATGGCTCACCCTCCTGTCCTATCAGATTCCTTCTTCTCCAGCCCTTTACCTTTCCCACCCACCTGGCTTCACCTTTCACTTTCTAACCCCCCCCCCCACCTTTTTATTTGGGCAACTTCCCCCTTCCTTTCTAGTCCTGTAGAAGGGTCTCACCCTGAAATGTTGACTGCTTATTCATTTCCATTGATGCTGCCTGACTGGCTGAGTTTCTCCGATTCCCTACTGAAGTTTGTAAGAAGCTTGCAGGTGTAGTTGGCCTGCCTCACTGGAGGTCTCCCTGTCTTGCAACACCCTCCAAGAGGAGCATTCCATTGTCCTGACCTGGCCTGAAGAGAGAAATTTACCAGAAATCTACCTTAAACTCTGCTTCCTCTCACCGAAACTTCCTGAGACAAAACCTCAAGCTCCCCACTCACACAATGGCTGCTCCCAATGAGATGCAGAGCTCACTGCGATCTGAGGTCCAATTTTTTTCTAATAAGACGACACACAAAAGAGATCCATTCCCTCCTCTGAATGGCGAAGATTTCTTACAGTTACCAGATGAAGACGAGGAGAATGTGCACCTTTGTGCTGGACTGATATTTACTTCTACCTCGATGCTTAAGTCTCTGGAAAACAACTGAGCTAATTTTGGAATTGGAATACATTTATTATTGGCACATGTACAAAGATACAGTGAAAAACTTGTTCATAATGTTCATAACAGAGGAAATCATTACACAGTACATTGAAGTAGAACAAGGTAAAATAATAATAGAATGTAGAATAATGAGTTACAGCTACAATAAGGTTCAAAATGACAGCGAGGCTAAGAGCCCATTTTATCATCTAGGGAACTTTTCAATAGTCTTAACAGCAGAATAGAAGCTGTTCTGGAGGCTGATGGTATGTGTTTTCATGCTTTTATATCTTCTGTTTCATCTTGGAAGATTTAAGAGAGAATGTCCAGGGCAGGTAGGGTTTTTGGTTACGCTGGCTGCTTTACTGAAGCAGTGAGAGTATAGACAGAGTCCATGGAGTGGAGACTGGTTTCTGTGACGTGCTGAGCTGTGTCCACAACTCTCTGTGGTCACGTCCACAGCCGTTACCATACTAACCTGTTATGCATCCAGATAGAATACTCTCTATGATGCATCCACAAAAATTGAACGTTGATAGGGATATGCCAAATCTTTTAGCCTCTGAGGAAGCAGAGATGCTGGTGAGCTTCCTTGGCTGTAGCATCTACATGGTAGGACCAGAACAGGAAAGCGGTGATGTTCTCTCCAGGGAACTTGAAGCTCTCTACCTCAACACTGTTGATTTAGACAAGAGCAAGTGTACAACCCAACTTCCTTAAGTCAATAAGCAGCTCTTTGGTTTTGCCGACAAAAAGAATGTTATCTAGTAGAATGAAATTTAGAAACTTTCTGAAATATAGCCAAGGAAGCCATCACCTCAGCCACAGCTAAGAAAAATGTAATAATGACTGTGGGAGTCAACTGAGGCCTTGTGCAAAACTCAACAGCAAAAAATAGAATGAATAGCCAATCAAGATGCACAATATGCAGTAGCTCATCTCATCAGTTTAATGAGGACCTCAGACCCAAATGACCTTGGCACATGTTCTAAGTGTATCGCTTATCATGTATCCAAAAAAAGCTAATATCCACCACTAAGCACATCTTTCCCTCCCCCCCTCTCTCTGCATTCCGCAGGGATTGCTCCCTACACAAATCCCTTGTCCATTCGTCCCCCCCATTCCTCCCCACTGATCTCCCTCCTGGCACTTATCCGTGTAAGCGGAACAAGTGCTACACATGCCCTTACACTTCCTCCCTTACCACCATTCAGGGCCCCAAACAGTCCTTCCAGGTGAGGCAACACTTCACCTGTGAGTCGACTGGGGTGATATACTGCGTCCGGTGCTCCCAATGTGGCTTTTTATATATTGGCGAGACCCGACGCAGACTGGGAGACCGCTTTGCTGAACATCTACGCTCTGTCCGCCAGAGAAAGCAGGATCTCCCAGTGGCCACACATTTTAAATCCACATCCCATTCCCATTCTGACATGTCTATCCACGGCCTCCTCTACTGTAAAGATGAAGCCACACTCAGGTTGGAGGAACAACACCTTATATTCCGTCTGGGTATAAGGTGTTGTTCCTCCAACCTGATGGCATGAACATCGACTTCTCTAACTTCCGCTAAGGCCCCACCTCCCCCTCGTACCCCATCTGTAACTTATTTTTATGCACACATTCTTTCTCTCACTCTCCTTTTTCTCCCTCTGTTCTTCTGAATATACCTCTTGCCCATCCTCTGGGTCCCCCCCCCCCTTGTCTTTCTTCCCGGACCTCCTGTCCCATGATCTTCTCCTATCCCCTTTTGCCTATCACCTGTCCAGCTCTTGGCTCTATCCCTCCCCCTCCTGTCTTCTCCTATCATTTTGGTTCTCCCCCTCCCCCTCCCTTTCAAATCCTTTACTCATTCTTCCTTAAGTTAGTCCTGACGAAGGGTCTCGGCCTGACACGTCGACTGCACCTCTTCCTACAGATGCTGCCTGGCCTGCTGCGTTCACCAGCAACTTTGATGTGTGTTGAATCAATATTAAGGCCTCAATCCAGAAATTGGTAGATAAACCATAGCACTGCCTTTTCAATTAGACATCAAGGTTTCTGTATTATTTGATTAATATTAGAAGGCTAGAGTATATCAAGAATAAAAAGTGGATGTGTTCCTCTCTCTCTGCATTTAGAGCTCACACTAAGCCAAAATTAGTCACTGAATAAATGCCAGGAGTATCCTATTACCCCCGTGCCACCAGGGAACATTCAGAATATTGTAACCAGTTATTTCTGTTATGAATTCCAGAAAAGAGTCTGTTTACTGTTCCTGTGGTGAAACTTCACATACTATTGGAAATGCACTGATCTTAGCTTCTGGTGGTGTTTTTAGGAGTTTTTTCTTCACAGAGAATGAATGCACACGCAGACAGGTCAAAGCAGTCATTACTTTGGCAGACAGGAACAGACAGCAACTCTCTCCAATGAGAATGGACAGATTGTGACTGTAGAAAACAGTTGTTCTGACCTTCAGACAGAGAAGATTTTTTTCACTGAAATATTTTCTGTCATGTTCTGAATTTATTGTTGATGCTCTCTTTTGGTTTGTACAGTCAAGGCAATTCCGTCTAATAGATTCTCACAACAGAATGCATTGATATCATCAACAGTTCTTTGATCATGCTCCTTAGACGTAACTCTTCAAAGTATAAGAAATAACACCAGGCTTCCCACCAAATATATGGGAACGTGATGCAAAGAGGCTTGACGAGGATGAGTCAGATTACAGTGTGGAGGATGTGAGGTAACACTATATTCTGTGGAGAGAAAAATAGCTGAGTAGTTTATGTAAATCAGAGAATTGGGATTTTTGATGATCAAAGGGCTCTTGGCACCTGTGTACATAATTCACTGAAAGCCAGCAAACAGATACAAGCAGGTGGTGAGGTATATTGTCTTGTGTTGCTTGAGGGTCAAAGCTCAAGGATAAATATGTCTTATTGCAATTATTTAATGCCCCAAATTGACAACACAATTTTGGCCTCATTAGATCACAAGATCACAAGACAAAGGAGCAGAAGTAGGCCATTCTGCCCATCGAGTCTGGTCCGCCACTCCACCATGAGCTATTCTCCCATCTAGTTCCAACTTCCAGCTTTTTCTCCATATCCCTTGATACCCTGACTAGTAAAAAATACTTCTTGTCTTGCGAAGATTCACTCATTTTTTTCCTGAAATGGAGGGATGTAACATGCGGAGAGATTGAGTAGGTAGGCCTACATTCTTTAGCAGTTAAAGGAATGAGAGGCAACCTCATTGAAATGTGCACGTTTGGCAGGATCTATGCGGAGAGAAGATTTTGGTCTTGGTTGAGGGATCTGGAGGAGTAAAGGGATGTGAGGATATGGCAGGAAAGTGATGTTACACTAAAATATCAGCTATGATGTTGTTCAGCGTTAGAACAAGCTCAAGGAGCTGAATAGATACTCTTGTTCATATCTGTATGTTCTTCAGTATTTGGCACATCTGTACTCCACCTACAATCTGATTAAGTGGCAAATAATTGGAGTGCACTGCTTCAGTTAGTGTTAGAAGCTGGGTTGCTGATAGCACTTAAGCAATGATTGGACGAACACTTGGCTCATAGAGGGCAATGGACCAAAATCTGGAAAATGGGGTTAATACAGAAGGGATGTCAGTGTAGATGAATTAGACTGAATGACCTTTCCCTGATGTATGATTCTATGATTTTGAGATTAGTGCTTAAATTAAATGCTTGTATGTTAACTAGGCAAATGACTATTATAATCTGAATCAGGTTTATTGTCACTGACAGAAGTTGTGAAATTTGTTGTTTTGTGGCAGCAGGCATGACAGATTACCCGAATTACAATAAAATAAATAATTGTGCAAAAGAGGATTAGTGAGGTAATGTTCAAGGACCATTCGGAAATCTGATGCCACAGTGCCAGAAGCTATTCAGTGCGGGTCTCCAGGCTCCTGTGCCTCCACCCTGGTGGTAGTATCGAGGAGGAGGCATGTCCTAGATGGTGAGGGTCCTCAAGGATAGACGCTGCCTCCTTGAGGTGTCCAAGATGGTGAGGAGACCTGTTTGTGCCCCTGATGGAGCCGGCTGAGTCTGCAACCCTTTGGAGCCTTTTAACGATTCTGTGCTTGGCGCCTCCACACCAAAGAGTGATGCAGTCAATGAGAATGCTCACCACAGTACATCAGTTGAATTTTTTTTATATATAAAGAGTTTTTGGTGACATATCAAATCTCCTCAGACTCCTAATGGAAGTATAGCTGTTGGGATTGCATCAGTATATTGGGCCCAAGATAGATCCACTGAGAGATCTGATGACCTATTTGAAGGATCTCAGTGTGAAAGGTTGACTGTTTATTCATTACATTAGATGCTGCCCAATCTGCTAAGCTGTTCCAATAATTTCTGTGTATTACTCTGGATTTCTAGCATCTGCAGAATCTCTTGTGCTTAGATCCACTGAGATTTTGACGCCCAGAAACTTGAAGCTGCTCACCCTTTTGAACAATGACCACTCAACTGATATGTGCTCTCCTGACTTCCCCTGCCAGAAGTGTACAATCAAGTCTTTGGTCTTTCTGACATGGAGAGCAAGGCTGTTGCTGTGACACAACTCAATCGGCAATCCATTTTGCTTCTGTATACCTCCCCATCACCCTCTGAGATTCTGCCAACAGCAGTGGTGACATCAGCGAATTTAGAGACAATGCTTGAACTATACCTAGCTACACAGTCATGTATGAAGACACTTGTCTAAGCATGCATCCTTGAGGTGCACTTGCATTGACTGTCAGCGAGGAGACGTCATTACCAATCCGTACTGATTGAGGTCTCCCAATGAAGTTAAGAATCCAGCTCCAGAGGACGGTACAAAGGACTGGGTTTTGAAGCTTGTTGAAGGAATGATGGTGTTGAATGTCAAGCTGTAATTGATAAACA
Organism: Mobula birostris; assembly: GCF_030028105.1. Taxonomy (NCBI): domain Eukaryota; kingdom Metazoa; phylum Chordata; class Chondrichthyes; order Myliobatiformes; family Myliobatidae; genus Mobula; species Mobula birostris. Next base: position 40,431,785 of record NC_092388.1, on the reverse strand, counting down.
GCAGCCTGACAGAAGTATTTCTGTTGTCTGGATGGTCCAAAGCCCAGTGGGAGATTGTGTTCGCTGTAGATCTGTTGAAGCAGTAGGCAAATTGCAGTGGGTCCAGTGCAGGTGCTCAGACAGGAATTAATTCCAGCCATCAGCAGCCTCTCAAAGCACTTCATCACAGTAGATGTAAGTGCCACTGGGCAACAGTCATTTCAGCAACTCAACCTGCTCTTCTTAAACATCGGTTATGATTGATGCCTTTTTGAAGCAGATGGGAATCTCCAACTGCTGAACTGAGAGGCTGAAGATGTCCTTGAACACACCAGCCAGTTAGTTGGCACAGGCTTTCAGTACCCATCTACGTACAGAGTCAGGGCCTGATGCCTTCTGACAGTTCGCCCAACTTTAATGTTCAGATGTCAGCTTCGGGGTTTGATATCATAGGGTGTAGTTATCCTCCCTTTAAAAGCATGCGTAAAAGGTGTTGAGATCACCAGGGAGTGACACATCACTGCAAACGATGTTTCTATGTTTCACCTTATAGGAAGTAATGCTCTGCAAACCCTGCCACGGCTAACGTGCATTTGATTGTGTCTCTGACTTCACATGGAATTACCTTTTCACTCTCACAATGGTCACCTTGTAGGTCTTGTTGAGTTCTGGATCACCAGCTGTAAGTGCCACAGATCTAGCTCTCAACAGACAGTAAATCTCCTGATTCATTTGAAGCTTCTGGTTTGGGGACATTGAAGGCACACATTCATCCACACAGGTCTTGATGTATTAGTGGCACATTTATTCAGATCTGAAAATGAATTGCTGAATATGGTCCAGTCGACCAATTTAAAGCAATCTTGTAACACTCCTCTGCCTCCCTTGATCACATTTTCATGGACCTCTCCACAGGACTGCAGCCTTCAATCCCTGCCTAATTCTATTAAACAAATACTTGGGTACTTAATCCAACTATCCTGTCACATTAATTTGGGCTGGATCTCATTTTATGCTTTTCAAACAGGTTTTAAAAACGCCTTTATATTTTCACATTTTATTGGTTATTTTAATCTTTATTTGGTGCTGAACAGAACTATGAAAAGTCTTCATCTCACTCAGGAATTTGCCAGCTTCATGTGATGTATGCATTGTTTTTCATTGAATGTCAATGTACTAATTCATTAAGTGTGCTGAATGAAGTTTATGAATTTTTTCCCCTGGTGACTCATCAAGTTCACAGTCTGGTGTTGTGCAATTACTTCCCTCCAATCAAAAACACTGTAAAGGAATTCAGTAAATCGCTATCTCATGTACAGTTCTTGATATACGGTAAACACATCTCCAAAGCCACATTATTCTTTGTAAAACACCTCTTAACAATTAAGAAGTCCTGAAGAAGGGTCTCAGCCTGAAATGTCGACTACCTATTCACTTCTATAGATGCTGCCTGACCAGCTGAATTCCTGCAGGATTTTGTGTGTGTTGCTTTGGATTTTCAGCATCTACAAACTTTCTTGTGTTCTTGATAATTAATTTAGATGTAGTATCATACACCTAGTACTCCTCAACCAATGTAATTAGAACAACCTGTCACCTGGAAGACAATCTATTCTCCTAATTACTTAATACAACAATCTGATCATCTCCAGCTCTGTGCTCCTCTGAATACTAGAGGCTTACTCAATTAAGCCAAACTGGTTTATACAAAGAATTTTCTCATGGTCCTCTTTGCAATTGTTTCAAGGCCACAATATCACTTGCTGTGAATGGTAGCAAAAACTGACAGAATACTCCAGGTCAGGTTTAGACAAGGTACTCAGCTGTCAAAGAACCAATCCTAACAGCCTATTTGCTCCTGCCATTTGGCATTTCATTTGAATGCCCACATCAGACTCCCTGAACAGGCGATGTACACTTAAGCTCCAGGACAGCAAGAGGACAGAGGAACTGATTCGTGGGATGTTCCCAAATGCTCCTTGAAAACATGCAACTTCTGGCAATCCTCCTCCTTCCTCCCCCCCATATCCAGCAGGAACAGAGCCTACAGATCCCACATTATTAAAAACACAACTGGTGCCCTTGAAGAAATCTGCTGTTAATAGTACATTAAGTCCAGTCTATTATCAATGTGGCCAATATTTAATTGCCCTTTGAGACAGTCTAGCAGGCCACATGTGTATAAAAGCACTAAATAAAACAACCAGCTGGACTGCAGCTCACTTACCACAATCTTCTCCCGCCAACCTAAAATGAATACCAACTATCATTACTACTATGTGCACATTCAAGAATTAACTTTTAAAAGAAATTCTCCCTATAATCTGTAGAGAAATTAAAGGGGTCACTAGACGACTGGTTACATGAACAATTAGGAAAATTCACGATGTACAGAGGCTTACAGGCTGATACAGGCTCATTATCACTCTTGTTCCTGACCTAGTTGTTCATTAGCTCCCTTTCTACCTTGCTGTCAATTACACATCTGACATTGCATCTCAATGCCTTGTGAAACTATCACCCTGAGGTCATCGGGCTGGCAAGTAAATATTTCAAAGCTTTCTGTACAAAACTTGCTCCTTGAGTCAGCCCCACCTACTCACCGACAACATTCAAATCTCTGACTAGAAGATATTAAATTAATACACTGGTTCTTACACTGCATTTTCAACAGACTATCAGCCACATATTTCTCAGCTGCTGACACTTGCTTACCTTGTTTTCTTCCTTATTGACGACACTACAATTCTGCTGCAGCCATTTACAGGAAATGATGACTGACTTGTAGCAATGCCCGACTAAATCTGGATGCCTTCCAACAAACTGTTGGCAAATCTTACTGTACATTATTCTGCAACAGTGATGACGTAGCTACCAACCCTCAATGTATCTGCCTATCTGACAGCAAGCCAGCCTTTTTAGTGTAGTTTTCTCTGCCGTTGATCCAGTCACAAACTAACCCTGCAACTGAATCCGTTATCTTTACAACATAAATCCATAGCATCATACTTTATAGAAATAGTACTCTTTGATACCAAATGTGGAATTCTGGACAAAGTCTTAATGCTTCTCCCCTACAGAAAATGTCATTCAAAAATAAATGTCTGCAGCCAGAGTGCCATCATTTACTTTGTGAGTGGATAAGAATCCCAATGCACTAACCATGGGATAAGGGCATGGCTTTGCAGAAAATGCAAAGGCTGCCATTGCTTGCAGAGTCTGCTAAACTACAGCCCAGAATGGCTGAACAAAGGTGATCATGAGATCTTTTAACTGCATTCATTTAACAGTCACATTATCAATCTTGCTTCTCAGGCTGTAATTCTAAAATGAATATCCAAACAAAAATTAAAAAACTAAACTCAAGAAAATCTGCAGATGCTGGAAATCCAAGTCAACACACACGAAATGCTGGTGGAACTCAGCAGGCCAGACAAACAGTTGACATTTCAGGCTGAGGCGCTTCTTCAGGACTGAGAAGGGGGAAGATGTCAGAATAATAGGCAGGGGAGGGGGAAAAGCCAGCTGGAAGGTGATAGGTGAAGCCGGGTGGGTGGGAAAGGTCAAGAGCTGAAGAAGAAAGGATCTGATAGGAGAGGAGCGTGGACCATTCGAGAAAGGGAAGAAGGAGGGGAACCGGGGGAATTAGTAGGCAGGTGAGAAGTAAAAGGTCAAAGTGGGGAATAGAGGGGAGGAGGGATTTGTTTTCCAGAAGGAGAAATATTTATTCATGCCATCAGGTTGGAGGCTACCCAAACAGAATATAAGATGTTGCTTCACCTTAGCACAAGAGGCGGCCAGGGACTAACACCTCAGAATAGGAATGGGAATCGGAAGTACTAAAAATCAAAAATACAGGTTGAACATCACTAATCCGGCACCATTGGGACCTGAGGAGAGCCAGATTAGTGAAAATGCCAAATTACAGAAGGATCACATTAAGCATAATCAGTGCTGGATTATGGAAAGGAATGGATTACAGGTAGTCGGGAGGGGGAGGGGTTGGATGGTGAACCAGAATCAGGTTTAATATCGCCAGCATATGTCGTGAAATTGGCTAACTTTGCAGGAGCAGTGCAATGTAATACAATAGAGAGAAAAAGAAAACTGAATTGTAGTATGTAATAGTTAAATTAGATCAGTGCAAAAAATAAGAAACAAAACAAGTATTGAGGTAGTGTTCATGAGTTCAATACCCATTCAGAAATCCATTCAGAGAATGTAAAAGAGGTGAAGAGAATTAGTGTAGCATTTCCATGCTGTAGTTCTCGTTGACTCTATTGGGAAAGTATATGTGTGGACAAGTGATTAAGGTGTTGGTCTAGTGATCTGAAGGTCACTAGTTCGAGCCTCAGCTGAGGCAGCGTGTTGTGTCCTTGAGCAAGGCACTTAACCACACATTGCTCTGAGACGACCCTAGTGCCCTTCCCTTGGACAACATCAGTGGCATGGAGGGGGAAGACTTGCAGCATGGACCCAAATCCATGGTCTCACGAGACTAACGGATGCCTATAAAAGCACACTCCTCTCATTTGACTAGGACAATGCAAAACTTCCTTTATGGCTTATCACTTCCTCTGGCATTTCCCTAAGCAGCAGCTATTTGAAATCTTGACAAGCTTTATCTTAGTTAGATTAACATAACATGCTGACTCATTCCATTAATAAGGCCATTGACTTTCAATCATGCCCACTATGGCTGTTTCTAGATCGTCAGTTATACAATACAAAAGGTCTTTCGATCTATCTGGAGGTTATGCTATGAGCAAGAAAATGAAGTCGAATATACAAACCAAAGAAATTAAACAAACTTTCTGAATTATGGACTAAACTTGAGGGTTTTAGATTGTTGTAAAAATTCAATTAGTTATAAAGATCTGCTCTCTCATCTGACCACATGATGACCACTGCATACTCAACATATTATCTACAGAAATAGCAGTAAGTTACAGCAGTTTCTGAAACTGTAAGGTTTTCAAACAAGCCAGCATTGATCCAACTCTCTCATAAACTCAAATATATTCCTAAGCACTTTATAGCCAGGAATGTTCAGTCACCGGCAAACATAGCCGCCAAACTGGTTATGGCAAGAGCCTACAATAACAATGTGATGAGAATCAGGTAATTGGTCTTAGCAATTCTGAGATAAGTATTAGACCAAATACATATGATAATTCCCCTTCCTCAAAAGCATAAGGATCTTTTATCTCTATTTCAGCAGGCCAACATGGTATTGATTTAATGTCTCATCCAAAGGACAGCAGTGCTGTCAGTCCCCAGCACCACTACAGGATTGCACTGGACAGTCAGGGTACGCTTTTGGTCAAAATGCTGGAAGGGAAATGGAACCCACAGTATTCTGATTCAAGGTATGAGATTCTGCCAACAGCAGTGGTGCCATGATTAACACAACACAAAGAAAACGAAGGCAATCAATTGCTGTATTGAGTTCTAGTGAAGCAGCCCACACTGCCATACCCACAGAACCATTTCTCATATTTGCATCACCATCCATGAACCACATACAAAATACACCCACCCAAGGAAGTTCGCTGCAAGTGGCCCATGAAGTTCTCAAGATTGGCCCCTCACCTCCTGAATCTGTAAGCTTTCATGTTTTGAGCAGGTTCAAATGAGAGAATATTCTCAACTTCTGGTGTTCTTAACCGGACTGTGATTCCACAATTGTGTCCCTCACAATCCTGTCCAGTTAGGTCATCATAATATTTAGGTGCGGATGGATTTCCATCTTTATATTCCTGCCTTTGCCCATTACCAACCTGAGTTTAAAAAGTGAAATGGAAGTTATCAAACAGATCATATTTTCTGAAGAATCAAAGAGGAGGAACATGATGGTTTGAATATGACCAAGGTTTAGATTCTTTTATGGTTTCTCAATGCCCGGGGGTGGCGGGGGGGGGGGGGGGAGGAGATTGTGAATCCACTTGCAATAAGGCCTACGATTCAGCTGAGTAAAAATGTTTAATATTTAGTCTCTACAGCAATAAGGACAATGTTAAGAAAGAATTTATAGCTTCAAGGTTACTCTGTCTTCAGGAACTTACCAAATCATTTTGTAACCTCTTATTAAAGAGATATGTAGGAAAGTAACCAAACAGCCCAACAAATCTGCCTCACATTCCTCATACAAGAGGACCATGATCAATCAATTCCTGTGGCTTTTTTAAAATTCCACTTACAAGGGATTACAAAACTGCAAACTCATGCAGCTTTAGAATCTCCTGGGAGTGAAATAAAATACCATGCTATCAACAACAGAAAAACAACAAAGCAAGTCCTCATTTGTAGGAGTGGGGCACAGCTGCCATTATGTGATTCCAGTCCAAGTGCACTGGAGAAAAAGATGTCTAGGCACTGATTAATACTTAAAAATAGGCATCTCATCAAGTTACACCATGGTTTTCTTTCCATCTCCCTGGTCAGGTGACAGCAGCTTTCTCTACACTCCCCGAGATATCTTAGTCAGCATATTTTTCCAAAACTATCTCGGTGATCCATCTGTGTCAACATAGTACAGTTGGTTGATTCTATATTAACAACATTCTTAAGCAGTTAAAGCAACATAAGGCATTTCATTTTGTCAATAGAATAAGTTATATTTGGCACAATAAAGTGAACCATCGGTCTCTACTGCATCATGCCCCTCTAATCCATACAATACCCATTCCCACAGCCAAACTGCATTTGTCACCCCACACTCTCCCTTTCTGCCACACTCGCTATCTTTTCCCTTCCTCCTCAGAGATACTAACCCCTCTCCATCTATCAATACTTGTTTTCACCTGCCCTGTGGCATCTACACTAATATATCATCCATTCAGAAATGCAACCACATTATAATTTTATAGCTAATAAGTTAAAGAATATGTATAATATTGAGGCTAACAATGCCATCTACAACATAAGACTATTAAATGTTTCCCTAATACATTAAGATGGACTCAACCTCACGATCTACCTTGTTATGACCTTGCACACCTTACTGTCCACGTGCACTTTTCTTCTGCACTCTGTTACTGTTTTACCTTTACTAATGCACTGTTGTAATGAATTGAACTGTATGGGCAGAATACAAGACAATTTTCTCCACTATAACTCAGTACGTATGGCAATAATAAACAAATTTACCTTTTTTAAAATAATTACCAAGTCATTCCTGCCTGTGGCCAACAAACTTTACAACTCCTCCCTTGGAGGGTCCAGACATCCTGAGCCAATAGGCTGGTCCTGGACTTATTTCAGAATTTACATATTACTATTAACTATTTGTGGTTCTATTACTATTTATTATTTATGGAGCAACTGTAACGAAAACCAATTCCCCCCCCCCCCGCCGGATTAATAAAGTATGACTATGACAATGGCAATTTATTAATCATTGTAAACCATGTTTCCCCGCTCACATTTTGTCATCTACTGCACGTCTGCTCTATCAAATCATCACTGAATCTCATCTTCATCCTCACCACGTGGCGCTCCCACCTATCTATCCTACCCGTGAAGGTTTACTGATGACCTCCTCCTCACTTCCTCTTTGTATTTCCTCTCCCCCTCTCCCTCAGGGGTTTACAGCCCCACATCCCTTCTCTCCTCTTAACCCACCTCCTTTGCAGCGCCTTCTCACTACATGCAGTTCACTTTCCCTTTCAACTAAGCAGCCAGTAGGAAGCGGGAAGGGGCAACCCTCAGACCTTTGGCGGCTGCACACCACCGTGACCCGGGCAAAGCGGACGTCTGACGGAGCACCAACGCCCCACTCCCGGTCACAAGCTTTCAATCCCGCCCAGGTCCGGTACACGTGTGCATCTGCGATCTCCCACTGATCATAGATCCTCATACCCTCCTCTCGCAGGTATTCGTACCACTACCTCCGAGCACATTTCCCTCCCAGTCCTCTCCCGGGGTCGAGCACTACGTCCCCCCTCTCCCCCCCCCCCGCCTTGCTCGGGCTCGGACATTTCAGCCGCTTCCACGCCCCCACCCCTGGAACGTACATTCATCCCACCCCATTCCTCTCCCAGGAGCGCGCAACCTCCGCATCTCCCCACACTTATCAAAGACATAAGACATTCTGCACCTGGAAATCTTAATCAACACACACAAACTACTGTAGGGTCTCAGCAGGTTAGACAGTCTCGATGAAGGGTCTCGAGACGAAACGTCGACTGCTTATTGCCTGGCTTGCCGAGTTCCTCCAGCATTTTGAGCGTCACACAGTTTTCTCCATTTCTCTCGGGCACACGCTCCCCTCCTCCCTCCACACGCACGCCAGGCACCCCTCGCACCTCAGTGATGTCTCCAGCGGGCGAGGCGAAAGACCTGGGCGGTTTGTAGCCAGACTAGTGTCTGGTTATTCCACCGAACGACAACCAGGCTCGGGAACGCACAGAGCCTCGTCCCTGCGGCGAAACGAGCAACCCAGGAAGACAGCGCTTCCGTTCTGCCCCTTACCCAGAAGAAAACACAACAGCGCCCCAGCTCAAATTCTCACTTCATATTTGCTGTGGCTTTTTTTTCTCTGAGAATTTCCTGCCTTCTTTAACACTCTTACTGGGTATTGTTTATCCTTCTGCGTGCATATTTCCACTCTAAATTCAAATACTGATATCACAGCCCTCAAAATAACCAGAACGAAACAAACAAAGTTATTTACCTTTGCTAACAACTAAATTACATTGAGCTTGAATAGCGATAGAATTAAAGACGTAGATGACCTTTTCCGATCTCAGGACACCGCAGTCAACGAGGTACTTCTGGAAGTATGACCTGTTCAAAAAGGACAGGTTACACCTGAACCCGAAGGGGACCAATATCCTGGCGGGAAAGTTTAATAGAGCTGTTAGGGAGGGTTTAAACTAATTTGGCAGGGGGATGGGAACAGGAATGACAGCGGAGGAAGGGGAAAACAGAAATAAATCTAGGATAGTGAGCAGTAAAGATGTCAGGAAAGACAGGCAGGTGATGGGGCAAATTTGTAGCCATTGGGATGAGTTGCAGTGCAATGAAGTTGCAGTGAAACCAGAGCGAAAAGTACCAAATGCTGGTCTTAAGGTGTTATACTTAAATGCACGCAGCAAAGGAATAAGGTGGATGATCTTGAGGTACAGCTACAGATTGGCAGGTATGATATTGTGGCCGTCACTGAGACGTGACTAAAGGATGCATGTCTCTGGGAGGTGAACGTCCAAGGATACACGGTGTATCGGAAGGATAGGGAGGTAGGCAGAGGGGGAGGTGTGGCTTTATTGGTAAGAAATGATATTAAATCATTAGAAAGAGGTGATATAGGATCGGGAGGTGCAGAATCTTTATGGGTTGAGCTAAGAAATAGCAGGGGTAAAAGGACCCTGATGGCAGTTATAAATAGGCCTCCAAACAGCAGCAGGGATGTGGACTACAAATTACAACTGGAAATAGAAAAAGCTTGTCAGAAAGGCAGTGTTATGATAATTGTGGGGGATTTTAACATGCGAGTGGATTGGGAAAATCAGGTCGGCACTGGATCTCAAAAGAGAGAATTTGTAGAATGTCTGCGAGATGGCTTTCTAGAACAGCTTGTTGTTGAGCCCACTAGGGGATCGGCTGTACTGGATTGGGTATTGTGTAATGAACCGGAGGTGATTAGAGAGATTGAGGTGAAGGAACCCTTAGGAAGCAGTGATCATAACATGATTGAGTTCATTGTGAAATTTGAAAAAGAGAAGCCGAAATCTGATGTGTCAGTATTTCAGTGGAGTAAAGGAAATTACGGTGGCATGAGAGAGGAACTGGCCAAAGTTGACTGGAAAGGGATACTGGTGGGAAAGACAGCAGAGCAGCAGTGGCTGGAGTTTATGCGAGAAGTGAGGAAGGTGCAAGACAAGTATATTCCAAAAAAGAAGAAATTTTCGAGTGGAAAAAGGATGTATCCGTGGTTGACAAGAGAAGTCAAAGCCAAAGTTAAAGCAAAGGAGAGGGCATACAAGGAAGCAAAAATTAGTGGGAAGACGGAGGATTGGGAAGTTTTTAAAAGCTTACAAAAGGAAACCAAGAAGGTCATTAAGAGGGAAAAGATTAACTATGAAAGGAAGCTAGTAAGTAATATCAAAGAGGATACTAAAAGCTTTTTCAAGTATATAAAGAGTAAAAGACAGGTGAGAGTAGATATAGGACCGATAGAAAATGATGCTGGAGAAATTGTAATGGGAGATAAGGAGATGGCAGAGGAACTGAATGAGTATTTTGCATCAGTCTTCACTGAGGAAAACATCAGCACTATACCGGACACTCAAGGGTGGCAGGGAAGAGAAGTGTGCGCAGTCACAATTACGACAGAGAAAGTACTCAGGAAGCTGAATAGTCTAAAGGTAGATAAATCTCCTGGATCAGATGGAATGCACCCTCGTGTTCTGAAGGAAGTAGCTGTGGAGATTGCGGAGGCATTAGCGATGATCCTTCAAACGTCGATAGATTCTGGCATGGTTCTGGAGGACTGGAAGATTGCAAATGTCACTCCGCTATTTAAGAAGGGGGCGAGGAAGCAAAAAGGATATTATAGACCTGTTAGCTTGACATCGGTGGTTGGGAAGTTGTTGGAGTCGATTGTCAAGGATGAGGTTACAGAGTACCTGGAGGCATATGACAAGATAGGCAGAACTCAGCATGGATTCCTTAAAGGAAAATTCTGCCTGACAAACCTATTACAATTTTTTGAGGAAATTACCAGTAGGCTAGACAAGGGAGATGCAATGGATGTTGTATATTTGGATTTTCAGAAGGCCTTTGACAAGGTGCCACGCATGAGGCTACTTAACAAGATAAGAGCCCATGGAATTACGGGAAAGTTACATATGTGGATAGAGCGTTGGCTGATTGGCAGGAAACAGAGAGTGGGAATAAAGGGATCCTATTCTGGTTGGCTGCCGGTTACCAGTGGTGTTCCACAGGGGTCCGTGTTGGGGCCGCTTCTTTTTACATTGTACATCAACGATTTGGATTATGGAATAGATGGCTTTGTGGCTAAGTTTGCTGACTTTACGAAGATAGGGGCTGGTAGTGCTGAGGAAACAGAGAGTCTGCAGAGAGACTTGGATAGATTGGAAGAATGGGCAGAGAAGTGGCAAATGAAGTACAATGTTGGAAAGTGTATGGTTATGCACTTTGGCAGAAAAAATAAACAGGCAGACTATTATTTAAATGGGTAAAGAATTCAAAGTTCTGAGATGCAACGGGACTTGGGAGTCCTCATACAGGATACCCTTAAAGTTAACCTCCAGGTTGAGTCAGTTGTGAAGAAGGCGAATGCAATGTAGGCATTCATTTCTAGAGGAATGTGATGTTGAGACTCTATAAGGCGCTGGTGAGACCTCACTTGGAGTACTGTGGGCAGTTTTGGTCTCCTTCCTGATGGGAATCAGGTGCCTATGATTAACTCAAACAAAACAAGGGACAGCCGGAAGACCTGGAGTCCTGAGTCCATGGACCTAACCGTGAGCCGGAATGCGGACTTCACGGACCGGACCATGACTTCTTCAGGACTGGAAGAGGAAAGGTGCCAAAACAAAAAGGTGGGGGAAGGAGAAGAAGGCTAGCTAGAAGACAATAGGCGAGGCTAGGTGGGTAGGAATGGTAAAGGCCTGGGGAGGAAGGAATCTGCTAGGAAGAGAGTGTGCACCAAAGGAGAAAGGGGAGGAGGGGACCCCGGGAGGGGTGATAGGCAGGTGAGAAGAGGTAAGAGGTAGAGTGAGAGTAGGAGGGGAGGGGGACTGAATATTTTTTAACTGGAAGGAGTCATGCTATCAGTTTGGAGGATATCCAAATGGAATATAAGGTGTTATTCCTCCAGGCTGAAGGTGCCTTCATCATAGGACGCCATGGCCTGACACAGCAGAACGGAAATGGGAATTGGAGTTAAAGTGTTTGGCCACTGGGAAGTTCTGCTTGTGGCGGATGGAGCGGTGGTGCTCGACGAATCAGTTCTGCACTAATAACAGAGATGGTCAGTTCAGTTTAATCACAGGGAGAATGACTTTTCTGAAGTTGGAAGGTTTAACACTAACTGCAGGAAACTGCCAAATGCCCAGATGGAAGATGATGGCTTGCTCCTCAAGATTATAAGGATTTAATTGGAACATTGGAGGAAGCTACGGATGCTTGGGATGGGGAATGAAAGCAGTACGCATCTTAAAGCTGAGTGTCACTCCAGTGTGGGCACTATGTAAATAAATCACCTATTCTGCATTTGCTTTCCCCAGTGTAGTGGAGAATTCATTGTGAATACTTTTTTACACAATGGCTCCTCTGCCATTCATCCTATTGTCTGTCAAACTGATTAGGAAGCCAACTACAGTTGCAGCTTCCAGTTTACCAATATGACTTGCCTGAGCCTCCTGAATGTCCAGATGCTCTTCGTGGATAACCTATCCCTAGCTCTTCCTGGTCCATTGGATAGATGTAAAGAAACATCACTTAACTCAACGATTACTTTAACTGGTGACTCCTGTCTGTGTTCCGATCTGCATATATTCATATTGGATCCAGACGATTGATTCTTGGGATTCTAGTTAATTTTTGCTCAGTTCACATCTCTAAAAGACTTTTATCTAGCTATCACCTTTAGGATTTCCGACAACCTAAACTATAGACCATAAGACCATAAGACCAGAAGACAAAGGAGCAGAAGTTGGCCATTCGGCCCATCGAGTCTGCTCCGCCATTTTATCATGAGCTGATCCATTTTCCCATTTAGTCCCACTCCCCCGCCTTCTCACCATAACCTTTGATGCCCTGGCTACTCAGATACCTATCAATCTCTGCCTTAAATACAACCAATGACTTGGCCTCCACTGCTGCCCATGGCAACAAATTCCATAGATTCACCACCCTCTGACTAAAAAAATTTCTTGGCATTTCTGTTCTGAATGGGCGCCCTTCAATCCTTAAGTCATGCCCTCTTGTACTAGACTCCCCCATCATGGGAAACAACTTTGTCACATCCACTCTGTCCATGCCTTTCAACATTCGAAATGTTTCTAGGAGGTCTCCCCTCATTCTTCTAAACTCCAAGGAATACAGTCCAAGAGCGGACAAACGTTCCTCATATGTTAATCCTCTCATTCCTGGAATCATTCTAGTGAATCTTCTCTGTACCCTCTCCAACGTCAGCACATCCTTTCTTAAATAAGGAGACCAAAACTGCCCACAGTACTCCAAGTGAGGTCTCACCAGCGCCTTATAGAGTCTCAACATCACATTCCTCTAGAAATGAATGCCTACATTGCATTCGCCTTCTTCACAACTGACTCAACCTGGAGGTTAACTTTAAGGGTATCCTGTATGAGGACTCCCAAGTCCCGTTGCATCTCAGAACTTTGAATTCTTTACCCATTTAAATAATAGTCTGCCTGTTTATTTTTTCTGCCAAAGTGCATAACCATACACTTTCCAACATTGTACTTCATTTGCCACTTCTCTGCCCATTCTTCCAATCTATCCAAGTCTCTCTGCAGACTCTCCGTTTCCTCAGCACTACCAGCCCCTCCACCTATCTTCGTAAAGTCAGCAAACTTAGCCACAAAGCCATCTATTCCATAATCCAAATCGTTGATGTACAATGTAAAAAGAAGCGGCCCCAACACGGACCCCTGTGGAACACCACTGGTAACCGGCAGCCAACCAGAATAGGATCCCTTTATTCCCACTCTCTGTTTCCTGCCAATCAGCCAACGCTCTATCCACATATGTAACTTTCCCGTAATTCCATGGGCTCTTATCTTGTTAAGTAGCCTCATGCGTGGCACCTTGTCAAAGGCCTTCTGAAAATCCAAATATACAACATCCATTGCATCTCCCTTGTCTAGCCTACTGGTAATTTCCTCAAAAAATTGTAATAGGTTTGTCAGGCAGAATTTTCCTTTAAGGAATCCATGCTGAGTTCTGCCTATCTTGTCATATGCCTCCAGGTACTCTGTAACCTCATCCTTGACAATCGACTCCAACAACTTCCCAACCACCGATGTCAAGCTAACAGGTCTATAATATCCTTTTTGCTTCCTCGCCCCCTTCTTAAATAGCGGAGTGACATTTGCAATCTTCCAGTCCTCCAGAACCATGCCAGAATGTTGGACAACACTTCTGGGACAATGTTCTGTGGACAGATGAGACAAAAGTTGAACTTTTTGACAAATGCACATTGCTATATTTGGAGGAAACAGGGTACTGCACACCAGCACGAAAACCTGATCCCAACTTTGAAGCATGGTGGAAGGAGCATCATCATTTGGGGCTGCTTCGCTGCCTCAGGGCCTGGACAGCTTGCAATTGTTGAGGGAACAACGAATTCAAAATGGTATCAAGACATTTTACAGGAGAATGTCAGCATAGCAGTCTGTCACCTGAAGCTTAATAGAAGTTGAATTATGCAACAAGACAATGATCCGAAAGACAAGAGTAAATCAACAACAGAATGGTTTAAAAAGAAGTAAATTTGTGATTTGGAATGGCTGAGTCAAAGTCCAGACCTTAATCCTATAGAAATGATGTGGAAAGACCTGAAGCAAGCAGTTCACGCAAGGAAGTCCACCAACATCCCAGAGTTGAAGCGGTTTTGTAAGGAGGAATGGCCTAAAATTTCGCCAAGCCGATGTACAGGACTGATCAATGGTTACCGGAAATGTTTGGTTGAAGTTATTGCTGTTCAAGAGGCTCACACCAGTTACTGAAGGCTAAGGTTCACATACCTTTTCCAACAAATATATGTAATATTAGATCATTTTTCTCAATAATTAACAAGTATAATGTTTTTGTGTAATTTATTTAATTGGGTTCTCCTTATCTAGATTTAGGACTTATGTGAAGATCTGATTACATTTAGGTTATATTTATGCAGAAATAGAGGAAATTCTGCAAGGTTCACAAACTTTCTAGCATCGCTGTACACATAGAACCGTACATAGGGGAACAGGCCCTCTGCCCTAATGTCTGTGCTGAACATGATGCCAAAGAGAACTAAACTGTTTCTGCCTTCACATAATCGCTCTCTCTCACACACACGCACACACAAACACACACCAGTTAAAGTCATCTCCTGCGTGCGTGTCTTTATTTAATTGATATGTAATTGTGCAGAGACACAACAAATAGCTGACGAACCTGAATGTCAAAAAATATCACGAACTGCACCAACAATTATCAGACAAAACAGCGAGAGTTAAACAGCACAAGAAAGCCAAAGGGTCGTGAGTAACAGTGAAAGAGGCACTGAATTTAAAGTGAAAATAACGTGGCGATGACTTCAGTCAGGAAAATTGACAAATTTTGATCATGCTGGAAGGCTGGGAGTCGTATATTAAGAGGGTTGAACTGTATCGTAAGGCGAACAACGTGGAGGAGCCAAAAAAAAGCCTCTACGCTTCTTAGCTTAATGGGTGCAAGAATGCACAGTCTCTTTGGCAACTTAACCACTAAACCACTGGTAATGGCTGAGACATTTAGATTTTACAAAAGGAACCAGTCAAAAAATAAAAGCATTTCTGAATATATTGCAGAAGTGCACAAACTTTCCCAGTACTGTGACTTTAGAGATGGAGGTTAAGGGATAGATTTGTATGTGGCATGCATAGTCAAAGCACGCAAAAGTGGTTATTATCTGAAAGAGACCTAAACTTAGAGTGGGCATTGACCAATGCAATGTCGTTAGAGACTGCAGCAAAGGGTGCAGCTGAAGTACAGAAAAGGAGATTTGAATGTGAAATGCACAAAATATCCCTGAATGGTGCAAAAAAACCCAAAAATGTTATCAATGTGGCAAATCCTCTCATTGATGCAAATGACAGTTGGTTCAAAGAAAAAGTCTACAGAAAGTGTCACAGACTAGGACACATAGAAAGAATGTGCAAGGCAGACAAAAACCCCAACCGAGTGAAAAGTCTCAAACACGAAACTAAGCAAATGCAGTAAGTTACTGAATGAAAAGCAGAATCAGACAACACAGAGTCTGACAATGGTGAGCTGTCATGCCTAGAACTGTGTAGTGTATCTGAAGCAGATCGCAAAATCATCTGGATCACATTACATGTATCCAGCGTAAAACTAAAAATGGAGCTGGATACAGGGTCAGTTTTGACTATAATTCCAGAGGCTGACTACAACACACTGTTTTCTAAGATACCATTAGAAAGGGATCTCAGTGATGCTAAAGACTTACAAGGGAGAAAAAGTGTCTCCCAAAGGCAAACTGAAAGTAAATGTAACATATGGAAGGCAAACACAACAGTTAGAGCTTTATGTATTGAAAATTGGAGGGCCAGCACTTTTTGAACATGAATGGTTGAGAAAAATCCACCTAGACTGGCACTCAATCAAAGCTCTCAGTGTGACAACCACAGGCGACAGCCCATATAGTAGCACTAACTAGAGACTGGCACAGCTGCTTAATGCTAATGGGAAGGTGTTTGAGAAGGGGATTGGTAAACTCAAAGGCATGAACTGGATGAAGCAGCAACAGCAGGATTCCATAAAGCACGTCCAGTGCCTTTTGCACTACATCCTAAAGTGAACACTGAGCTTCAGAGCTTGGAGATGGCTGGAATTCTTTCCAAGGCTGAGTGGAACTGTTGGGCCACACCCATGGTCCCAGTGATCAAGAAAGGGAAGGCCAGAGCCGTTCACTTCCGTGGGGGTTTCAAAGTGAGCATCAACCCGGTGTTGCGCACTGTGCAGTATCCCATGTCATGAATAGAAGATGTTTTTGCATCTTTGGCAGGTGGGGAGAGATTTTGAATGATTGACTTGTCATGAGCCTATCTACAAATGGAGATTGAGGAGTCAAGCAGGAAGTTCCTCACAATCAACATTCACAAAGGACTGTTCCAGTATAATCATCTCATCTTTGGCGTTCCATCCAGCAATTTGGCAAGGATTAATGGACCAAGTGCGCCAAGATATCCCAAGAACAAAATGTAACCTTGATGACATCATTGTGACTGGCAAAAATTATGATGAGCACCCCCAGAACCTTGCTAAAGTGAGTAAAGAGAGCAAAAAGAGAGACGTGTGAGTTTTTCAAGAATGAAATCTCATATTGTGGACATGTCATTGACAAGCATAGTTACATAAGTCACAAGAGAAGACTAAAGCAATGCTATAGGCACCCAAACCCGAAAATGTGTCACAACTTAGGTCATACTTGGGCCTTGTAAATTACTGCCATTGGTTTCTCCCAAACATTGCCACAGTGCTACATCTATTAAATACACTGTTACAGACAGGAGCAAAGTGGGAATGGTCAGAAAGATGTGAGAAAGCATTGAAGTAAACAGAGAGACTATTAAAATTGGATAAACTGCTCATCCATTATGACCCATCCCTGCCCATCATACTGGTGTGTGATGCATCCCCTTCTGGCATTGGAGCTGTTTTGTCACACATTTTGAAAGATGGATCTGAACGCCCAATTGCGTTTGCTTCAAGGTCACTATTGAGCGCCGAATGCAACTACACACAGATTGACTGAGAGACAGTTAGTCTAGTATGGGGAATAAAGAAGATCCACCACTATTTCTACAAAAGCTTACACTAGTGACAGATCATCAGCCCCTTGTGTCCATTCTCAATCCCAGAAAGGGAATTCCAGTGATGACTGCTACTGGGTTACAACGTTGGGCACTATTCCTAGGAGCTCACTCTTATGACATAGGGTTCAAGAGTGCCAAACAAAACAGCAACGTGATGGCTTGTTACATCTTCCACTATTGGCAACTGAAGAAGAAAAGTCTTTGTACTGTGACCCAGCAGAAGTGTTCCATACTGCAATGGTGGACCAGTTGCCGGTAACAAATTCCGAAATACAAAGGGAAACAAGGAATAACCCAACATTGTGAAAAGTCTGTGAAATCACCATGCAAGGATGGTGAGCTTTTGGTAACCCTATGTTTCCAGAGTTCTCAGTGAGGCAAGACCAACTGTTGGTATGTCAAAGAACCCTGATGTGTGGATCTTGTGTTGTGATTCCCTCTAATTGTGTACCAGAGTATTAGAGAATCTGCTTGAAGGACACCTGGATACAGCCAAGATGAAGAGTTTCACCTGAAGCTATGTGTGGTGACTGGAAATAGATAAATAGATTGAAGATTTAGCCAATAGCTGTTTGGGATGCCAAAAATTCAAATGCACTCTCACAGACACTGTTACATCCATGGGTGTGGCCATCATTACCATGGCAACGAGTGCATATTGACTTTGCTGGGCCATTCATGGACTCCATATTTCTGATTGCTATGGATGCTCATTCGGAGTGGCCAGAGATTATACCAATAAAGTCAACTACCTCAGCAAAGACTGTCCCCGGTCTGAGGACTACCTTCACCAGAAATGGCTTACCAGAACAAATTCTGAGTGACAAACGGACCACAATACATGTCAGAAGAATTCCGACTGTTCATGAAGGATAACGGCATCAACATTTCAAGCCAGCTCCTCACCACCCAGCAACAAATGGGTTAGCTGAAAGGTTTATCCAAACCTTTAAGAAATCCATTAAAGTGATGGGCAAGGGGGACATTTCTCTACAGCACAAGGTGAACAACTTCCTTTTTGTGTATCGGAACTCTGTTCATGTGAGGAGAAATCAAACACCCCTAATGCCGTTCATGAGCAGAAACCTAGATCTCACATAGACCTTCTGAGGAAGTACAGAATAAACAGTTCAGTCAGTTGCCAAGTGAATCAGCAAGAAGCTTTGAGATTAGACAGGAAGTCCTAGTGCATGATTACCGAGAAGACAAGTGGACACCCAGTAGGATAGACTACTGGGGTCAAGAGCTAGACTACTGATGTACAGAGCATATGTTGGAAATCAGACATGGAGACGTCATGTGGACCTGATACTGCAGGGGTCCCCAACCTTTTTTGCACCACGGACCAGTTTAATATTGACAATATTGTGGACCGGCCCACCCGGAGGGGGGCGGGGGATGATGTTGTTCAAGTAGGGTTGCCAACTTTCTCACTCCCAAATAAGGGACAAAAGTAGCAGTCAAATACAGGACACTTATGTTTACCCCGGGAAAGACTACCATGACCATGAAGCCTTGTGTGGGCACCTGTGTGCGCATGCGTGACCTGCGCATGCATGTACGTGCCAATTTTTTTCTACAAATCGGTTTTGGCTTAATCTCCCCGATTCTGTTAAGTGAAACTACACTGTACATACATTATTTCTACTTTATATAGGCTGTGTATTTATCATATCATTCCTACTTTTACTATATGTTAGTATTATTTTAGGTTTTATGTGTTATTTGGTATGATTTGGTAGGTTATTTTTTGGGTCTGGGAACACGCAAGATTTTTTCCCATATAAATTAATGGTAATTGCTTCTTCGCTTTATGCCATTTTGGCTTACAAACGGTTTCATAGGAACGCTCTACCTTAGTGGGACAAATACGGGGCAAGGGCGGTCCCGTATGGGACAAACCAATTTAGCCCAATATACAGGATGTCCTGGCTAATACGGGACAGTTGGCAACCCTATGTTCAAGTTCAACAGTGCATGACAGGGAATGAGGAAAGGTGCAGCTGACTCATATCATCAAATTATATCATTTCCTCGCAGCCCAGTAGCACATGCTTTGTGGCCCGGTGGTTGGATACTGGATGCTCAACTGAAGAACAGACCTGAGTCGACTGCATCCAACAAGACGGACACGTTACAGTCACCAGACTTGCCTCTCAGTGATGATCGTGTCACTGACAGCAATGTAACACGTAGACAAGACACCTATCAAAGCCAACACCACTCCACAGGTCTAGAGGCGCGACAAGAACATTATCGTTGTCAAGACGCCTGCCAAACTTGATGCCACTGCACTGGTCCAGAGATGCTATCCTGAAAGAAGCAGAGCGCCATCCAAAAGTCTGAACCTTTAGAACTGTGAAGTTAGTTATGGACTGTCATTGTGAAAGCATGTTTATTTGGAATATGGGTTTACGAAAGGGAAATTGAATGTTTTGTACATGTATAGTTTATGTTGCTAATTGAAAGGTAGAGGAAGTGTAAAGTATGGATCTATTTCTTTTGGAGCAATTACCACCACCCTCCCAGCACTATGTATTGATCTATTGTGTACGCATGTGCATTTTTCTCAAGGTGAATTCAAGGTGCTTTTGACCTCAGTTTCACTTTCCACCAATACTTTCTGACTTGCATTTTCTGTTTTTTTTTAAATTTCAGATTATGGCAATAGCAGATTCCATTTCATTTGGACTTAAAAAATGTTCATATTTCTGCAGAGATATGAAGACACATTGAATGTTTTCTATAATGTATGTCTGAGCACAGGTAAAGTGGGCCTGATCAGTATCCATTACTAATGAACATAACACTTTGACATGAAAGATGTAAATCATGTGTGTGAAAATGTGATGAACAAATCTGTGGTGGACATTTACACAATGGACTTTAATAGGACATTTGATAAAGAGACTTGTTTAAAAGACTTCAACCTTGGGTTCCTGGGCAAGAACAAGAATCAAGTATCAACTTTATTCACTATATACATTTACACGCATTAGGAGTTTGTTGCAGCAAACTTGATCTAAAATTGGTGTAGCAATAGGAGAAGGTGGGATGGCAGAGGACTGTTTTAGTGATAAAATGCTGGAAAAAACAGTACCTTACAATGATCTGTGCTGGAATATTTGTTGTTTGTATTATACATGAATCACTTGGGTGTAAATGCGGAAGGCAAGATCAAAAAGTTTGCAGATAGCATTTAAGGTCAGTAGACATGTTGATATTATGGAGGGCATTCTTTGTAGGCTTAGACTGCAGAGAGATATCAATCTGTTAGTAATATTGACTGAGAATTTGCAGATGGAATTTTTAATCCAGACAAATGTGAGATAATGCATTTTGAGAGCACTAATGAGGCTAGGGACAGCATGAATGGTTGGGTGTTAGGGAGCACTGAGGAATAGAGAGAACTTGGAGTACAAGTCTTTAGATTTCTGAAGGTTGCCGCTTAGGTAGAGAACATAGGAAGGCATACAGGATAATGAAATTCATTAGTTGGAGCATTGAAACAATTAATAGGGAGGTTACGTTTCAGTTTAGTGATGAGACTTCAGCTAGAGAACGGAGTGCAGTCCTGGTCACAGTGTTTGTAGGAATGATATGACAGCTCTGGAGAGGATACAGAAGAGATTCACCAGGATATTGCCTGGACAGAAGCAATTCAGTTAATGAGGAAAAACTAGAGAAGCTAGGCGTGTTTTCCCTGGAGCAGAGGGTTAAGAGGAAATATGACCAAGATATGTAAAATAATGAGCAGTATAAATGGGGTTGATTGTATGAAAAATTTCCCCATACCAGCATAAATGAAACTGGAGGAGATGGGTTTAGGATAGAGGGGAGCTGAGGGGGATTTTCTTTACCCAAAGGGTGGAGAGTATCTGGAATGCACTACCCAAGACAATGGTTGAAGCAAACTCCCGACAGTATTTAAGTGTTCAGAGGAACAATTGATTGCTTAGACAAAGAGGGCTATGGACCATGAACTGGGTGATGGGATTAATATGAAAGCATGGACAACTGGAAATGAACTGCCTGTTCACTTGTTGTATGATTCTATGATCTTTTTGCAAACATTTTGCAGTGAGATTTTAATTTGATGCTAAAATAATTTTTCTACATCTTTTGTTTTTGCATATGTATTTACAAAAATATGAAGTCTTATCACACTCTGTTTAAAGAGATTATGCACCTTTACCAGTCTGTTAAGATACTTAGTTGAACTTATATGATAAAATGGAAACTCCGTTGAAACTTGAACGTGTTTACTCTAAGAAATGGGAAAGTTGTGACCCTGGTTTCATAATTAATAAGTAGAAAGAGCAGGACAGATCACAGATAATGAAAATCATCTAGAACAACAAATTCAAAAACTAAACTTGAGAAAGTCTGCAAATACTGGAAAACCAAAGCAACATGTACAAAATACTGGAGGAACTCAGCAGGTCACGGAACATCTATGGAAAATAGATGCTGCCTGACCCACTGAGTTCCTCTAGCATTTTGTGTGTGTGAAATTGAAGAACTGATGCAGCAGCTAATTAAGTATAGAAAATACCCATTTTATTTAAAAAAAAGATTTCATACTGATTGAAAAGACAAATCAATATCTGGAAATGAAGTGAGAATGTAGTTCGGTGCAAGGTGAAGAAGTGGACTAATGAGTTATTTCACAAACCATTAGGATTGTTACTATTATTCCTATGGCAGTGTCAGCAGCAGTACAATTTCTATCTGCTGATGATAAAAAAAGATAGGTGCAATCAGTATACCTCTTGAATGACTATACACATCAAGAAGTTAAGGAGCTACTGGAAGGGATCATGTCGCAAGGAAGAGAAAGGCTTATGAATTGCCCACTGTGTACCATTTGGGGCATGTGATCCTCGTGTCTGCAGATGATATGTGCTGCAGAGCTCATTGTTAACATCTGTACTCTGGAAGAGGAATCCCTTAATGTACTATTTCATTTAAAAACCAATATTTATATGGAGAAAGTTAATACAGTAAATAATCTGCCTAGTGACACTTTCTGTGGGAATAACTGTCAAGATTTAATTTCCCTCTGAGTGGAACTTTGCACACACACAAGGCCATTGTTCTCCACACAGCATCTAACACCAGATAGAAATAAATACCAAATTTTAAATTCACCCTCAACCTGTCAAATTAATTACAGAAGATAATTAAAGAGTCAGAAATGATATGTTATTGTGCCCTCAAGCTGTCGTCATTCAGCAGGATAGGAGATAGCCTACCAGACTTATACCTGCTTGCTAAGACATTTAGCATAATTTGGAAATACAGTTCAAGTTCATTAAATTATCATTCAACCATACATGAACACAACCAAACAAAACAGTGTAAGATGCAAAACACAGTACCCACAGTCACACACAGCACAAGGCACATATAAGTTAGCAAGCACATATAAGACATCAGTAAAATACAGTCACACAAAAAATATAGTCCCTGAGTCCATGGATGTTGCAGCAGTCTGCAGTCGAACACATTGCAGCTTGCCTTCTGCTGAGCAAATACTGGGGAGCAGCTCCGACTCCAGTTTGGACGCCTTGCCACACCGACCCGAAGCCTCTCTGCGGGTGACTGTAAACAGGTGACACCACAGCTTGAGGCCCAGTCCTCGCCACGACCGAGGTCACTCAGCTTTCCTGCTGTCCGCCAATAAACCAGCGAATTGGACTTGCAGTGTTCCAATTTAACAATGTCCAACAGGGTCCTGTGATCACAAAAAACGAGACTAGGATGAACACTCGCTGTTAGACAGCACATTGCCTTCGTGCACCAATTCCTCCGAAGCCCCTGTGACACTAAGTTCAGCCCCTTCAGTTTCTCCGCCAACGAGCAATCCTCTAATGGGTTAGACCTGCAATACTTTAAGTTCTTAATGTCCAGCAGGATCTTGTGATCATAAAAAAAATTCATTTAAAAAGACAATAACATGGTGGTCAACCTCGTAGAAGCCGCAGTGATCAATGCATTTGAAAATCCAAGTATTCAAACATCCTTCCCTTCTGTTTGTACACTACTCAATTTTTACAGTTTTTTCCTGCTCGGTCTTTTAAAAATAACTTACGAGACTTGCCTGCTGGTCGCTGATGGAGTAACGGGTCTTTCCCAGTGCTCCTAGTTTACTTTCTTTTTTGCTTCCAACCTTTTGAAATATTACTGTTAAACATGTTATTATCTTACTATGGCTACCAATGCAGCATTGGAATCTGTTACAGGCTTGCTTCAAAAGTTTTCTACAGACTCGCAAAAGCGTACTGAAGAGTTTCATCAGTTCAGGAAAGAAGTGTCGGCCGATTCACAACAAAACAGCTTTGAAGTCAAACAACTAGGTACAAGACTGGATGTTATTCAAGAAACTTTAATCGAGCATGAAAAGAGGATAAAAAAGCATGAAGAGATTATAATGATACTGGATAAGAAAACTGATGATCTGCAAAAGCTGTATGAAAAACAATCCAAGTACAACGGAAAACTGAGACAGAAGATTATTGATTTGGAAAATAGAAGTAGGAGAAACAACATATGAATCTTGAGACTTAAAGAGTTAACGGAAGGAGATAATCCTAATGAATTCTTTGCAAACATTCTGATGGAATTATTCCCTGATATTATACAATCTTGACCTTTGATTGATCATGTTCACAGATCACCTATTTATAGATCGGCTGCCGAATCAAGACCAAGATCGGTCATTATATGCTTCCATGAATTTCAAACAAAGCACCTTTTGATTCGTGAATCCCGTCAGAAAGGTATGATTGACTACAAGGGTCAGAAGGTTCGCATTGTTGAAGATTTCTCATTGGAAGTTATGGAAGAACGTGCTAAGTTTAAAAAAAAGTTAGGGCGGAACTTTACAGCAAAAACTTCAAGCCTTCGATTCGCTATCCGGCTTGACTGAGAAATGGTTTCTTACGAAAGAAGAGGCTCACAAATTTTTAAACTTAGAAATATAATTGTTTAATATTTTTCAGTATGAATAATTGCTTCTTTTGTTTGGTAAAACTGTTTAAGCTTATTTTTTTACTGCATTTTGTTTTGTCTTGGATGGAACAGTAATCAACCTTGAATTCTTTGGAGCAGTTCCAGCAGGCTTTTCTGGGGGTTCGAATTAGTGGGGGTAGGTGTCGGCTGCGTTTTAGCCAATTTTCTCTCATTGGGAGGAGGGAAGGGGATGGAGAGATCTTTTTTCTTGAAGCTGATTTGGAAATTTAGTCAACTCTGTTGCCTAGTTACCATATCTTAAGGTTTATTGTTTAGGTTTAATATACATTCTGTCACAAAGGGGGAGGGGGTGCTGGGAGCAAGGGTGGACCCAAATGCAAGACACATCTTGTGAGGTTAACTTAAATTAAATTTATTGCTTGTTACAAGGAGAGCAAAGCAGAAGCAGGAATAACGAACTGGACAAGGGCTCAGGCCTTGGACTAGGCTGGGACTAAGGGTCTGGGCTAGGACTCGGAATCACGGGCTGCCGGGGCCAGGACTTGGTACTTGAAACCTCCAGAGCCTGGACTTGATACTAGTAACCCCCGGGGCCTGGACTTGATACGTGGAGCCCGGGGCCAGGACTTGATACTAGTAACCCCCGGGGCCAGGACTTGATACTTGAAACCCACAGAGCCAGGACTTGATACTTGAAGTCTCTGGAGCCAGGAAATCTTCTTATTCATGGGACAGACTCAGACACGGGACATAAAACATTGAGACGGGAATCCTCCTTAGACACAGGATGGAGTTGGGACTCTTCTCGACACAGGGTCAGGATCCTTCCAGGGTACAGAGCCGGGATCCCTTTTAGACGCATGACATGGATACAGAGACCACACAACGATGGACAGAACTATAACTGGGCTCAAGCACGCTCCAAGCCGCGGCGAGCTCTTGACTCACCGCAGTGGGTTAACTTTGACTGACCCGTACTGACAAGGGAAGGCGGCTTGCTGGCACTTGCTTCGAGAGGAGACTAGGCTTGCTCCGGCCAGATGACATTGGCTCGCAGTACCTTCGGTGACTTTGTTAACGCTCTCACGTCGAACGGCTGAAAGCCGGAGACTTATAAACTGCCGATTCAGCCAAGAGTAAATTGACCCTAATCACCAAGCCCTAGGGACATGGAAAACAGGGAACCAAAGGGAAACAGGGAGTCAACGGTCCAGATCAATACACAAACAAAGTAAATGTAAAGGGAACCCGATCCGGACCATGACAGTATCCCCCTCCCAATGGGAGCCTCCAGGCGGCCAACAGGTTTGTCCGTATATCGATGACCCAGGTGGGTGGAGGGTGTTATGACCAGTGGGCAAAACAGAGCAACAACACCTTGACCTTATATAACTGTCGTTGTATTCACTCCATTTCTCCCAAACTGATACCTGGCAACTTCGAGTCACCTTCTTGAATTTCTAAGTTGCACTCTGGGTGGGATTCCAGTAGGAGATTCAGGCTAATGAGAGTTTGGAAAAACAGTGTTTGTGTCTGCTGGGTCCATGTTTGGTGACAGCATTCTGTCACAAAGTGGGGGGGGGGGTGCTGGGAGCAAGAGTGGACCCAAATGTAAGACACATCTTGTGAGGTTAACTTAAATTAAATTTATTGCTCGTTACAAGGAAAGCAAAGTAGAAGCAGGAATAGTGTACTAGACAAGGACTCAGGCCTTGGACTAGGCTAGGACTAAGGATCTGGACTAGGACTGGGAATCATGGACCTCCAGGGCCAGGACTTGATACTTGGAGCCTCCGGAGCCAGGACTTGATACTTGAAACCCCCGGGGCCAGGACTTGATACTTGAAACCCCCGGGGCCAGGACTTGATACTTGGAGCCCCTGGAGCCAGGACTTGATATTTGAAACCCCTGGAGCCAGGACTTGATACTTGGAGCCCCTGGAGCCAGGACTTGATATTTGAAACCCCTGGAGCCAGGACTTGATATTTGAAACCCCTGGAGCCAGGACTTGATACTTGGAGCCCCTGGAGCCAGGACTTGATATTTGAAACCCCTGGAGCCAGGACTTGATACTTGGAGCCCCTGGAGCCAGGACTTGATACTTGGAGCCCCTGGAGCCAGGACTTGATACTAGTAACCCCCGGGGCCAGGACTTGATACTTGGAGCCCCTGGAGCCAGGACTTGATATTTGAAACCCCTGGAGCCAGGACTTGATACTTGAAGCCTCCGGAGCCAAGAACTCTTCTTATTCACGGGACAGACTCAGACACAGGACATAAAACATTGAGCTGGGAATCCTCCTTAGACACAGGACGGAGTCAGGACTCTACTTGACACAGGGTCAGAACCCTTCCAGGGTACAGGGCCGGGACCCATTTTAGATGCACAACATGGATACAGAGACCACACAATGATGGACAGAACTATAACTGGACTCAAGCACGCTCCAAGCCGCGGCGAGCTCTTGACTCACCGCAGTGGGTTAACTTTGGCTGACCCGTACTGACAAGGGAAGGCGGCTTGCTGGCACTTGCTTCAGGAGGAGACTGGGCTTGCTTCGGGAGGAGACTAGGCTTGCTCCGGCCAGATGACATTGGCTCGTAGTTCCTCAGTGACTTTGTTAATGCTCTTACGCCAAACGGCTGAAAGCCAGAAACTTATAAACTGCTGGTTCAGCTGAGAGTAAATTGCCTCTAATCACCAAGCCCAAGGGACAAGGGAAAACAGGGAACCAAAGGGAAACAGGGAGTCAACCATCCAGACTGTAACACAAACAAAGTAAATTTAAAGGGAACCTAGTCCGGACCATGACACATTCTTCTGATTGTTACTTTAACCTTTCTTATAAATAGTTTTAAAATGGATCAAAGTATTAATTTACTCAGTATTAATGTGAAAGGGCTAAATCACCCTGTAAAAAGAAAGAAGATTTTTGCCTATATTAAAAACTTAAGGTACCAATTGTTCTTCTTTAAGAGACTCATGTACATAAATGTGACAATTCATGCCTTTTTAATCAATGGAGAGCATCTCATTGCCATTCTTTGTTTCAAGCTAAAGCTAGAGAAGTTTCAATCCTTATAGATAATAAAGTTTCCTTTGTTCAACATAAAGTAATTTCTGATACTAATTGGCATTTTGTTATAGTATCAGGGAAGTTAGATAACAAATTAATGGTATTTGCTAATGTGTATGTTCCAAATATAGATCACCCAGGCTTCTTTGAGCATTTTGTTTTTCATTTTTGCCAGATTTGAGTGTGTACTCATTGGTGATGGGAGGAGATTTTAATTGTTGTTTAGATCCAACTTTAGATCATTCATCTTCTAAACTAGTGATACCAAATAAATCAGCAGTGCTTATTAAATCTTTTTTAATGAAATGTGGTAGTGTTGATGTTTGGTGTTTTTTTCATCCAGTAGACAGGGAATATTCGTTTTTCTCTCATGTCCATCATACATATCCCAGGACTGATTACTTTTTTATTGATAGCCAAATAATTCCATTAGTTTGATTCTGTGAATATAAAGAGGTTGTTGTCTCAGATCATGCTCCTGTGCTCTTATCTTTAAATCTCCCTGGCTTTCTTCAAACAGATTTTGGCATTTTAATCTAACTTTGTTATCTGATAAAGATTTTGAAAAGTTTATGGAGGGAGAAGTTATTCTTTTTTTTTGAAAAGAATACGATAGAGGAGACTTCTAGTCTTATCAGATGGAATGACTGTAAGGCATATACTAGAGGACAAATTATTCTAATACTGCAAGTATTAGGAAAAAAAGCTAATAAAGAGAGAAGTGATTTAGCTAACCAGTTGAATCAATTAGACCAACAGTATGCCTTGGTTCCAGATCCTGCTTTATATAAAAGGCCTGTTGAAATTAAAACCAAATATGATCTCCTTTTAACTTATCCAATTGAAACTCAACTCTTACAAGATAAAAGTCAACTTTGTATTCATGGAGACAAAACAGGTAAATTATTGGCTAATCAAATTAAAACATTTATAGCTAAACAGCAGATTAAAGAAATACGTAAATCTAACGGTGATAGGACAATTGATCATTTAGAAATAAATGATACTTTTAGAGAATTTTATTCTAGACTCTATAGCTCTGATTCTCCTAAGGATAACACTTTAATGAACATTTTTTTAGACCAATTAAACATTACCACAATCTCTGTTGACAACAGAAAGTAGCTGGAATAACCTATTTCTTTTGAGGAAATTGCTGAGGCTGTGCACTCATTGCACTCGAGGAAAGTTCAGGGTCCAGATGGATTTTCTGGAGAGTTTTATAAGACCTTTTCCTCACTGCTTATTCCTCATTTATGTTCAGTTTTTTCAGATTCATTTAAGTTGGGCAGGCTGCCTCAATCTTTCTATGAGGCTTCCATATGGCTTATCCTCAAAAAGAATAAGGATCCAATTGAATGTTCTTCCTATAGACCAATTTCTTTACTTAATGTCAATACTAAGATCCTATCTAAAGTTTTGGCCTGTAGGATTGAAAATATTTTACCATCTGTCATTTCTGATGATCAGACTGAATTTATCAAAAATCAATATTCTCGTTTTAATATTTGTCATTTATCAAATGTTATCTATTCTCCTTCTAAGGAAATATTGGAATGTGTGGTATCCCTAGACACTGAGAAGGCTTTTGACAGAATTGAATGGAATTATTTATTTAAGATTTTAGAAAAAGTCGATTTTGGACCTGATTTCATTCAATGGATTAAATTACTTTATTTAGCTCCCTCCACTAGGGTTATTACTAATTCTCAGAACTCCAAACCATTTAAGCTGCAATGTGGCACCAGACAAGGCTGTCCGTTGAGTCCTTTGCTTTTTGATCTGGCCTTAGAACCTTTAGCCATAGCCTTTCGAGAATCTAATGATATCACTGGTATTTTAAGGAGAGGCACTATCCACTAAGTTTTGCTTTATGCTGATTATCTATTGCTCTTTATTTCTAATGTCAAGATTTCGTTATCCCATGCGCTTTCTTTACTTTCCTGTTTTAGCCAGTTCTCAGGTTATAAACTGAATTTACATAAGAGTGAACTTTTTCCTTTGAATAATTGGATATCAACTAATTTTAACCTTCCTTTTAAAATTGTAAGAAACCAATTTACTTACTTAGGTATAACAATTACTAAAAATTATAAGTGCTTATTTAAAGAAAATTTTTTTTGCCCTATTGAATTATGTAAAAAGGACACGATCAAATTGGTCTCCTCTTTCGTTATCATTGATTAGTCGAATTAACTCTATTAAAATGATTATTCTACCTAAATTTATATAGCTTTTTCAGGCATTACCTGTTTTTATTACAAAATCTTTTTTGACTCTCTTAATTCTATTATATCATACTATATATGGAAAAATAAGTGTTCTAGACTAAACAAAATTAATCTTCAGAAAGCTAAAAAGAATAGAGGGCTAGCTTTACCAAACTTTAGGTTTTATTATTGGGCAGTTAATATACGGAATCTTACATTTTGGTTATATTACATTAGAACATAGAACATAGAATAGTACAGCACAGTACAGGCCCTTTAGCCCACATTGTTGCGCCAACCCTCAAACCCTGCCTCCGTATAACCCCCCACCTTAAATTCAGCACTACTCTCTAGTAGTCTCTTAAATTTCACTAGTGTATCTGCCTCCACCACTAACTCCGGCAGAGTATTCCATGCACCAACCACTCTCTGAGTAAAAAACCTTCCTCTAATATCCCCCTTGAACTTCCCACCCCTTACCTTAAAGCCATGTCCCCTTGTATTGAGCAGTGGTGCCCTGGGGAAGAGGCGCTAGCTATCCACTCTATCTATTCCTCTTAATCGTGAGGATTGTCCAATGTGGGTTTCGTTAAAAGCAAACTCGGTTAATAAATTTTCCATTATTTCTTTTCTTGGATCCTCACTTCCTTTATCCCTGAGTAAGTTAACTGACAATTTAGTAGTTAAACATACTATGAGAATTTGGGTACAATTCCAAAAATACTTTGGCTAATTGAGATTTTCTCTTTCAAGTCCCATTTTTTCTAACTATTTTTTTAAATCTTCTATGATAGATGTGGCTTTTAAAGAATGGGATAGATTAAGTATTAAATGCTTCCAGGATTTGTTTGTGAAGGGAAGTCTCCTTTCGTTTGAGCAATTGTCAGCTAAATATAGCTTACCCAAAACTCACTTTTTTCAATACCTACAAATAAGAGACTTTTTACGGTCTCAAATATGTACATTTCCTAAAAGTCCTGATAAGAATCTACTAGATGTAATTTTTAATTTGAAACCTTTTTATAATGGATCTATATTTAATACTTATAATATGTTGCTCGGAGTGAGAAGTGTTCCTTTAGATAAAATTAAAAATCTTTGGGAACAAGACTTACAGACTTCAATTTCTGAGGAAACTTGGAATGAAATTTTTAAATTGGTTAACACTTCATCGTTATGCACTCACCCCTCTCTCCTACAATTTAAAGTGGTCCATAGGGCCCATATGACCAAGGATAAGTTGTCTCACTTTTATTTGGATATATTGTGATAAATGTGATAATGGAGAAGTTTCACTCATTCATATGTTTTGGACATGTCCAAGTCTTAGAAAATATTGAAAAGAAGTATTTCAAACCTTCTCGGTACTTTTTAGAGTAAATTTTAAGCCTAATCCTTTGGCCGCTTTATTTGGTATTGTTGGAGGAAAGGATATTATTTTGGAAAAATCTGATTTGCTCATTTTGGCTTTTATTTCTCTTATGGCTAGGAGGACACTCTTGCTTAAATGGAAAGATGTGGTCCCGACCACTCACATTCAGTGGCTGCAGGATGTGATGTCATGTTTGAATTTAGAGAAGATTCAGTGTTCAATTTCTGAATCTAATCAAGACTTTCAAACATTGTGGGGACCTTTTTTGAACTATTTTCAAAACCTTTGATTTGCCATTAAAGCACAGATGATGGCTAATAATATACTTTTTTCCCCCTTTTTCTTCTTTACTAGTCAGCTTTGGTCTTGGTAGTAGATTAGATTTTTTTTTCCATGTAATAAATTTACTATATTTCAATATTATGAATTAATCAATTTGTATGAATATAGAGTAAGAAATTTATATGTGCAATTCAGTATAATCTATTTGATATATTTCTTTTTTCTTGAACTCTGTATTCTCCTATGTAGAACATTAATAAAAATATTGAAAAAGAAGAAAAAAACTTACAATCACCATTTAATGTTCTTTGAAATGATTCCTGAGTCAAAGCTAGAAACAAAACTGAAACCTATGGTAAAAGGGCTCTTAATCAGAATCAGTTGCTGTAAAAATTCTGTCCTCTATTCTTCCTTCTTATGTGTGTGATACTGTTCAAAGCAACCCGAAGGATGCTCGCTGATGCAAGTCAAATTGTCCTCTTTGTCTTCTTGCTGTCTACCCAATTCCAGCTACATTTGGAAATTGTTAATTGCTGATAGAGATCCGTCATGGAGAATGCTGCCACCTCCTGGTGCAGTTTGCTACTACAATATTTTGTTCAGTCTCATAGACCTTAAAATACTAGTACGAATTTTCTTTGAACTTGTACAAGAAATTATATGAATGTTTTAACATGAACATAGAGAAACCAATGCTTAGGAAGTTTCATTATTTATTTATTGAGATACAGTGCGGAATTGGCCCTTTGAGCTTTGCCGCCCAGCAACCCCTGATTTAATCTGACCCTAATCACAGGTCAATTTACAATGACCAATTAACCTACTGACTGTGGGAGGAAACCAGAGCACCCAGAGGAACCCCATGTGGTCACGGGGAGAAGTACAAACTCCTTACAGGCAGCAGCAGGAAATTAACTCAGACCACTGGTACTATAAAGCGTTGTGCTAACCACTACTCTACTGTTCTAGTATTATTGTTGATCGAGACACCCAGCAGAATTAATAAAGAGTCTTGAGTTTGAATACAGACCTTCAAACGTTTAAGCGGTAAAACGAGCGCAGTGGCTGTCATTTGCATGGACACAGTCAGAGTGGTGATCTTCAGACTTTAGCTCTTGGAGGCCTTAAAGAGAGGCTTCAGTCAGAGAGAGCAAAGGAAATCTCAAGTTTTTCCATTCTCTTCTCTATACCTGTTCAGTTAGGACAGTAGAGATGTGAGGCGGGATAGAGGAATTCTCTTCTTGCGGGATATGGGAAGGCAGGGAGATCTCCAGTGTCCTTGATGACTACAACTGTGAAATGTTCATCCAGCTGCAGTTTATAACAAACCACGTTAAGGAGTTGGAGCTGGAACTGGATGAACTCCAGATCATTCAGGAGGCTGAGGGGGTGATAGATAGGACATATGGAGAGATAGTTACACCCAAGGTGTAGGACATAGGAAACTAGGAGACAGCCAGGAAGGGGAAAGGGGTTAAGGAGCCAGTGTGGAGTACTGAGGACCATCCCCCTCAACGACAGGTATATCACTTTGGATACTGTCAGAAGGCAATTGTATGGTATTTCATTCCTGGATGGTCTGTTGGCTCCGGGGTGTCAGGGTCCCAGATATCTCAGATCAAGTCCTCAACATTCTTAAGAGAGAGAGTGAACAGCCAGAAGTTGTGGTCCATATAGGTACCAATGACATGGGTAGGATGAGTGATGAGGTTCTACACAAGTTCAGGGATTTAGGTTCTAAGTTACAGGGCTTGTGATCTCAGGATTGCTACCCATACCACATGCTAGTGAGGCCATAACCAGGAAGGGTATATAGTTTAACACGTGGCTAAGGAGTTGATGTAGGAGGGAGGGCATAAGATTTTTAGATCATGGGCACTATCCCAGGGAAGGTGGGATCTGTACAGAAGGGATAGTTTGCACTTGAACTGGAGAGGGACTAATATCCTAGTGAGAATTCTTTTTAATGCTGCATGGTGGGGTTTAAGGTAGAGTTGCAGGGGGATGGGAACCAGAGTGCCAGAACAGTTAGTGGAGAGGTTGTGGAGGCAGATGTTGGTAAGACTTCGGACAAAGTTTGGAATCAGAAAGGTTGAGCATGGAGCGACTAGTGTCCTGAGCTACATATATTTCAATGCAAGAAGTATCGTAGGAAAAGCAGATAATAGTGCTGAAGATGAGGTAGTTGGTTTACAAACGGAGGCAATGTGTAGTGAGGAGAGGCTGTTGATGGGGCAAAATTGCAGTCAATAGGATGAGTTGCAACATAAAAGGCAGACAAAATCAAAAAGGGTGAATACAGCAGGTGTTGTATTTGAATGAGTGCAGTATATTGAGTGCCAAGGACGCAGTTTGAAACAGGGACACCTCTTTTTCTCTTATTAGGGGGAGAGACAGAGAGAGCCTGTGGTACGTCAAAAACCAGGTGAACGAATGGTCTTTGGAGTACTGCAACTCTGTGTCTTTATTGATACTTTGCTCCAAAAGAATTGAAAATACACATGAACTAAGATGCTAACTGTCCTCTGCTATCACCAGTGCGATCATCAGTTGATCTGCCACCTGTCTTCAGGAGTTTCGGCCCACTTATGATCAAAACTCCCTCGAGGTGGTGGGCCGGCAGTGCTAAAGCACCATCTCCCACTGGTGAGCTTAAAAACTTGGCATCTGCCTCTATCAGAGTTGTTGGTCACTTTCACCCAACAGATAATCTACTCTTCAGGTGTCTATGCAACTACTGAAGGGTTTGCAAAAGATGTATACACTGTCTGACTATCTGCCCCTCTGGATGTACTTGGTCCACACCCATGCTGATCCTTTCTCTGCTGCCTCAGCTACAGCCCTGCTGGTTGACTTGATCTCTCTTCTAGTGAAGCCAAGGTCACGCAGCCACTTCTGGAGAGTGAATGCAATAAACCCACGGCAGCCTACTTCGAATGGATAGCATGAGACCTTCCACCCTCTGTCTCTGCACTCTGATCTTAATTCTGCATACTTGGTTAACTTGTGCTCATGGGCCTCATTGATGTTGTCTTCCCAGGGGACCGTGAGTTCACCAATAACCACTTCTCTACTGGTGTCAGACATACGATTATATCTGGACGCAATGTTGTGAAAGCTATTTGCTCCAGGAAACTGCCTTTCCCGCCCAGGTCGGCCTTGACACGCCAATCATTGGCTGAAGGAAGTATGCTTGATCGTGAGCCTGCGCTGTACACCCTTGACTTGGAGCCTTCTTTCACAAATGATATGCGATTTTCTATGCAGCATGGGGCATGAGATAAGTTGTGCTGCAGTACTCTCTGCTCATCCGCTTCTGTTACAACTTTGAGAACGTTGATATGTCTCCAAGTGTACATGCCGCTGGAAAGATTGACTCTGCATGCACTCAAGATATGTTGAAGTGTTCCCTTCTCGCCACAAGCAGCACACCTGTCTGTCTTATCTTCATACCAGGTGCTGAGGTTGGCAGGTGTTGGGAGCAGATCGTACGCTGCTCTGCATAGAAAAGAAACGCAGAGCGGTTCCATCTGCCACAGAACGTTCCAAGATAGATGTCGTCGTTCAACACTTTCCTACCAGGTCCAAGCCCCTTGTTTGGCCAGGCCAGCTGTTTTAGCTAACCTCTTCTCCTCTTCTACCGCTCGTATTTCTTGTGTTACAAGCTCACAGCGCTCCTTACCTGTAGAAGATGACCATCACTTGTGGGTTGTCCATCCAAGTCCCTGGCGGCCTAGCTGGATAGCCCCAACCTTCTCCTTGTGCTTCAATCTAGACTCTGCCTCATCAACTGCTACACGGGCTGACCACTTCCTGCCTGATCTCACATCCGGCAGGGTGTTCTTGATGACAGGGTCTTTTGAGTCTCGAAGCATCAAGAATGATCTTACCTTGGCTACCTCAACCTCTTCAACAAGGTATTGCACTGGGATGGTAAGCTTTGTCTGGCTACTGTGGATTGCAACATTGGTGAGGCTGCTCGGTGCTCCAAGCCCCTTCTTCACATACTTGTTGATCTTCCATTCCGTTGCCTCAACATGGGACATTGCCACTTCATAGACAGTTAGTGACCACCTTATCCGTGGCATCAGTCCATACTGCAAGCATCACAACTTCAACTTGCCAGGCAAGCCACACTTGTCGACAGACATCAGAACTCTGCTGATCTGTTCTCCTGTCTCTTGAACCCTCTTGGTGTCTCTCAGCTCCTCTGTGAACCATTGCCCCAGGCTCTTAACTGGTTGATCCTGGATGGATGGAATCTCCTTTCCACAAAGGCGAAATGAAAGTCAGACAGCTTTCCTCTCCTAAGAGCAAGGCTCCATGACTTCTTGCTCTTGAACTTCAATTTTCCCCAATCCAATAGTTCTACGAGTCTAGATAGTAGATTTTCCACTGCCCCCGTGCTAGGACCCAAAAGAGTGAGAACATCCATGAACATTCGTATTGGTGGTAACTCCCCTCCGCCATCAAGTGCAACACCTGGTCCCACTGATTCTGCAGCCCTCACAATGACTTCCATGGCTAACACAAAAAGGATGGGTGAAATCGCGCATCCCATTGGGATTTCAACATCCAAGCTCTGCCATCTAGTTGTAAACTGCTGGGTGGAAAACCTCATCCGGAAATCGTTGTAGTACTGCATAACAAAGTTCCTCACCTTAGCGGGAATCCATAGGAATTCCATCGCAAACTCAATCAGGACATGGGGAACAGAACCATACGCATTTGCAAGATCAAGCCAAACTACAGCCAGATTTCTTCTCAACCTTTTCGACTCCTGGATGGTATGCCATATCATACTAGTATGTACAAGGCATCCTGGGAAGCCTGGTATTTCTGCCTTCTGCACAGATGTATTTACCAATCCGATCTCTATCACAAATGAAGATATTCTTTCTGCTGGAATACCAAACGTAATCTTTCCCTTTACATTCAGGAGTGAAATTAGTCAGAACTGATTCAATGTAGTAGAATTCTCTTCCTTCAGGATGTATACTCCTTCAGACTCACTTCATGACAAAGGAACAACACCTTGTCTCCACACCACCTTTAATAATCTCCACAAGTATTTCCTCAGTTCTTCACACTTCTTGAACACCTTATACAGAACTCCATTAGGTCCTGGCACTGAGCCTGACCTTGTGTTCCTGATGAACAATTCGACTTCTGCCAATTTGGGTTCTGACAGATCGAACTTCACTCCTGGCTTGGTAGGCTTCACAAGCAAAGGAGCCTCCCGCTGTTCGTTAGAGTAAGTGCTTGCCAGGTGATCCTCAAGTTCTTGCTGAGAGATGTTAAGCTGCCCACTCTTACTTTGTTCAAACAGTTTCTTTATGAACTTGTGAGGGTTCTCAAAGAATGACTTTCTTGACTTCTCTCTCTCTTCTTTCTCTTTTTACATTGTGACTCTGCACGGCAGAGTGATGCTAACTTTATTCGAAAATGGTCTCGGAGATCAGCAAGCCCTGGCTTGTCACCCTCACTTGCTACCTTCTAACTCTGTCTCAACAATCTAATCTCCTTCTGGCACCTGCTTGGTTGCTGTGTAGACTTTGCTTTCTTCAACTCAACAAAACCAAACCAAACCTTTACTTTCCAACATCATAAATCATATCGCCCATCACTTCCAACTTTCTCTTTGATGTTCCCCTGAGAGTGCTCTCCAACATCATACTGATATCCTCATCAAACACACGCCAAGCCTTCTCAGCTGCCATTGCTGGCCACTTGACCTTCCTCTTCTTCTCTACCTCCACACCACTGCCATCATGCGAAGGATCTACCTGGGTACTGTGGTCTGAAACCTGACCTGGGTTATCTCTCGTATGACCTGGAGTATGATGACTCTCTCCAGAGCGAATTGCTATGGCTTGTGAAACAGCAGTTGAAAAGACCATATCAATTGTGCTTGGTGAAATAATTTCATCTTCATCCACTGGGATGGAATAGCACTTCAACTTTGCTTGGTGGACTCGTAAAACTTTAATGCTGGAAAACGCTCTCCCACACTTCTCACTGGACACTCACAGCCTCTTATCCTGGCTCTTGGTCATAGTCATACCCTGTAATTAACTGTATCTGTTTGATTATGTCCATCATTCTCCCTCCCTCTCAGAGAACCCCGAGGGTATGTTTCTCTGTATAAACTAGAAGCTTCAAGAGGTGGGTGCTCTTCTGAGTTGGTGCCTGGACTGCCAATCCCAACATCCCTGGAGCCAGTCTTTCCTGGCTGTCCGCTGTCTCTCCACGCTGTCACCGGACTATTCCCGGTTGCCAACCAGACTATTCCTGGTAGTCACTGGTGTCCAGAACAAAAGAGTTGAAAATACACATGGACTGAGATGTTAACTGTCCTCTGCTATCACCAGTGGGATCATCAGTTGATCTGCCATCTGTCTTCAGGAGTTTCGGCTCACTTATGATCAAGACTCCCTCGAGGTGGTGGGCCAGCAGTGCTAATGCACCACCTCCCACTGGTGAGCTTAAAAACTTGGCATCTGCCGCTATCAGTGTTGTTTGTCACTTCCATCCAACAGATAGTATACTCTTCAGGTGTCTATGCAACTACTGAAGGGTTTGCAAAAGATGGATGCACTGTCTGACTACCTGCCCCTCTGGACATACTCGGTCCACACCCATGATGATCCTGTCTCTGCTGCCTCAGTTACAGCCCTGCTGGTTGATTTGATCTCTCTTCTAGTGAAGCCAAGGTCACGCAGCCACTTCTGGAAAGTGAATGCAATAAACCCACAGCAGCCTACCTCAGATGGATAGCATGTGACCTTCCACCCTCGGTCTCTGCACTCTGATCTTAATTTTGTATACTTAATTAACTTGTGCTTATGGGCTTCATCGATGTTGTCTTCCCAGGAGACTGTGAGTTCACCAATAACCACTTCTCTACTGGTGTCAGACCATACGATTATACCTGGATGCAATGTTGTGAAAGCTATTTGCTCCGGGAAACTGTGTTTCCCATCCAGGTCGGCATTGACACACCAATCATTAGCTGAAGAAAGTATGCTTGATCGTGGGCCTGCGCTGTACACCCTAGACTATGTTTCTCCATGTAAACTAGGAGCTTCGAGAGGTGGGTGGTCTTCTCAGTTGGTGCCCAGACTGCCAATCCCGACACCCCCGCTGTCTCTCCACACTGTCACTGGACTATTCTCAGTTGTCAACCAGACTATTCCTGGTAGTCACTGGTGTCCAAAACAAAGGAACTGAAATTCACATTTTAAAACAAATCATTAACCCCTCAATGCCCATTACAATGTAAGGCCTTGATTATTTTCTTCCACAGTCCCCTCCTTGTTAATCTTCTAGATTAACACTCCTTACTGGGATATTTCCTCCTCCTCCTCATAAAGGGGTTCATATCTATAGGGGAAGGGTCTTTCCTTCCCTGGGTACACCTCTTCACCCCACCAATGCTCCTTGCTGGCTGTGTCTTTCATCATTTGAGGTACCAAAGGGACAACTTCAGGGCCAGACAAGGTTCTTTTTGTTAATTGTTAACAGCACAATCGCAATGCTCCACATACACAACACCCTAAAACACATATCACCACCACTATAATTATGCCATGCGTTATCCCGCTTCCCCAGCCAGAAAACCTCTATTATCTCCCACTACTTTTTCCCCGGACCAAAATCCTTGAACTGTTTCCCTATCTTTCTATTCTCCTCTATCTTGACTTTTATGTGCTGGCTAAGGTCAGTTATATTTTCAGAGGCATCGGGGATATAGGTGCAACATTCTTTCCCTACTAATGCACAGACCCCTCCTTCTCAGGGTAATACTTCTTCTCCACTTCCCTGTTTCTTCGTAATTGCCCTCTGACGCTGTTAGGTAATCAATCAATCCCACCCCCAATATGATTATTACCATTACTTCCTTCATGTTAGTCCTCTATTGAGTATATATTTTGTTAATAATCAGTCACTATGTATATAACATGAGGTGCAGGTTAAAATAAGTTTATGTTCCAGTCTGTCAATAACAATTCTGGGTTCTCAGCACCATTCCTCTCTCCCTCTCGGGGAAGATGTCACTTGTTCAGTGTTTTATTTCATCCTCGTCGTGGTGCAACGTGCCCCTGCTGGCATGTATTCAGTCAGGTTTCTCCTTCACCTTAACGACTGTACGGGTTGTCAGCAGCCTGGGAGAGAAAGCGGCTTTATTCATTGAACTCACATTTATTCTCTCTGCCGGCTGAACGGATGCATGTTACCTTCAGTTAAAGGTGCCTGGACTTGCCAGACCCTCTCATACAATTTCCCTGCCTCCTGACACAATGCTTGTGCGTATTTCAGTGTCTTTTCATCTTTCCGTATTAGCACTACCTTTTCTGGGGTCATGGGAGGCTTAGTTCCTGTTGTCATACGCCACCCCATCAAAATTTCATGAGGGGTAAGCCCTGTATTTCTATTCTTCTGATTTCGCAGAGTGTACATTACTAAGGCCTCTGGCCGTACAAGACCATTTTGCTGACAAACTTTTGTCAAACTATTTCCCTGTCTGCTCTTCCCACCATACCTAAGGACTGAGGCTGGTATGGGACATGCAATTTCTACTGGAACCCCAAGGCTTCCTTCAGTCCCTGCACTAATTCATTTGTAAAATGGGTTCTCCTGTCGCTATTTATCCCTAGGGGAATTCCAAACCTAGGTATAATTTCTTTCATCAATATGTTCCCCACAATTCTTACATCATTCCTCCCAGTTGGATAGGCCTCCTCCCATCTGAAAAACATGTCTACTATTGCCAGTATATACGTAAACCTCCTTTCAGCAGGCATATATACAAAGTCAATTTGCAGGGGCGTACCACTGTTGAGTGTTGGTATGGTGCATCCCTCCTTTGCCCATGTGAGCCTGACCATGTGCCAGGCGAGCCGGGGGCAAAAATAAACTATGCGGGCACACTACTCGGCCGTCTGGGTGACGCCATGGCCCGGTATCCTGGTAACATGCAGATTTGCTCCAGGCACATTTCTCTTGCTGTGAGGCAAGACTTTGGGCTTCCTGCAACCGCTGGACGTCGGTACACACAGGGAGCTCCTTCCCTCCCGATCCTACCCGAGGGGTCTGTGGCACAGGTTGTCGCTGCAGGGACACCTGTTTTGCTACCATGTTTGCCAACCGGTTTCTCTTGGAGACCTCATTCTCGGCTGACGTGTCTGCCTCGTACTTAATTATTAGTAAAGTCTGTTCCCGGGAAAGAAAGAATGTCATTTTTGTTTTGTTTTGGGGACTGGGACCTTCTTTATTGCTTTTATTCGATCCCTTCGCAATCTTCGCCAACCTTTACTGTGCTGGAATCGAAGGTACTGGACAGTCTCTCGGCAAAACTGCATTTTCTCCACAGGCACTCTGTGCCCTCTTCTCGCCAGAAGTTCAAGGAGTGGTAAAGAATCTGTCAGACATTGTGGCCCTGTAGCAGAAGCTATCAGGATGTTGTCTGCATCCTGAATCGGCGCGGAATATTCGGACAGCTGGCATTAGGCCAAATCATTTTAACTGCTGCAACATAAACTGCGGGGCTTTCGGTATATCCCTGGGGCAGACGTGTCCACGTATATTGCTCATTCTTATAAGTAAAAGCAAATAAATACTGGCTATCCTCGTGCAAATGTATGGAGAAAAATGCTGAGCACCGATCGACTACCGTGAAGGTACAAGCTCCCGCAGGTATAGAAATAAGCGGAGCGATAGCGGTGACTATCTTATTAATGGCTCTTAGGTCCTGCACAAAATGCCACTCATTTCTCCGGCCCGCTTTGGGGACAGGTAACATAGAGGCTGTTACACAGGCTTTGTGTCTTCACCAGCACCCCTTGCTTCAATAAGTCAATTACTGGAGCGACACCTTCTTCAGCTTCAGTAGCGATACGGTACTGTTTAATACAGGGCAGTGGCACATTCTTTTTTAGAGTAACTTTATATTCCGGAGCTGTCTGGGCTTTTCCCACTGATTTTTTATGTTGGGCCCATCGGTTCCCTGGTACCCGCTCTAAGGCTCTAGGGGGAAGTAGGGGGTCTTCTGCTGGTGGCTGTTGCTTTTCAAAGGTTATTTCCCAGCTCCCGGACTTTAACATAATTCTCCCCTCCTTTTCGTTTCGGGCTTCCTGTCCCAGTACCGACAGAGTTATGGTATAAACAGCCTTGGTTTCTTTCCCCAATCGTTTTATCATTGTCCCGATATCTTTAGGCTTTGCTGGTGGTTTTATGGCCACTGTCAAATGAGGCATTGAGTTCGGAATCTTTTTTTTAATCTTCCACTAGTCCACCAGGAGCCCTAATCCCTCGGGACCAAAATACACATACGGTGTTGCCTTCAGCTTTACCATTTAAATGAGGGTGTACAGCCTGATCACAGTGCGGGTCAGTTTGTAAAGAGTTATAAACCTCGCAATGGAGCTGCTTCTTTTCTCGGCTGTTATGATCAAGTATTGCAGATTTTGCATGTAAAGGTTGGCTCGACCTATCGATGTGTCATACAGTCTCTGAACTTGCCAAGCACAGAGATTGCTATCCGGCTGCCAACAGTATAGTATGGGTCCTGAACTGTCCTTTTCTCGCCCATTCATTAATTTCGGCATTTGAAGGACCCTAATTTAAGGGAGCTCCATGTATATATCTTCATCTGTACAGTGCAGTGTTTGCTGCCTCTAATTTACAAAGGGTCTGCGGACCCAGCAGGGGAAGCGGGACTGTTTTAGATATAGTGAAGGTGTCTATTAAAAGCTTATCCTTCATTCCCTTTTTCTCTTTTCCTACCTCTTTTTTTTGCCTTTTCGGGGTTTTTTTTTGAGTCATCTCGAGTACTGCTAACACTTTCTTCAGCTCCCTCAACTTAAGTTCCTCTTTCCTGAGACCCTTTTCTCGTTACAGTGATGTCTGCTCCGCTGGGGGTGTCAGGTGCCTGAACTTCTGGCATGGGGGGTTGTAAGGAGTAGGTGTGGGTCGCCCCAAGGCAGTCATCGTCATTATTAAATGGTCTATTTCACGATTGGGCGCCAATGAGGCACTGGCCGGTACGGGGAGTTGGGGATAAAGTCCCGTGGCAGGTTTCGTTTCAGCCCCAGCTTTCTTTGTTTCAGGCTGCTTAATCTTTCTCGTTGGAGGTTGGTGTCTTTTAGCCACCTCCTCACATCGTTTGAAACGTCTTTACATGTAATCAGCATCCCAATTTGGGTCACCGTCCCCATTTCGGGTGGCGTCCTCCCAGTGCTGGATTAGTCTCAAATTAAAACTCCCCCCACGGCCAGTCCCCATGTGACCACTCATACAAATCACTACTGTATGTCACCGCATAACGATCATCTCCGGTCTCTCTGATTACCATATCCGCCGGGGAATCCAGGCGGGAATAAGGGGTCTCCTCTTTGTTGGTGGTGCCGTTTGATCTTTATAATATATTTTTTGGCGGTCTTTTTTCCTACGTGTAGTTGAGTGTTCAAAGCCTTCGTTTTAACTCCGGAACTCTTCGGTTTATTAGCAGGCTCAGCGCTAGCCGATCGACTGCTCGCACTTCCCGTTTTTCCTGTTTAGGATTTCAATTTCAGTTAAGACAACACAAAGTTTCTTTATACACACTATGTACACAATGATGTGTTTAACACAGTTACGCCGCGCGCTCAATTACTTCCCCCAAAAGCTTATCTACAGTGCTCGCCAGTGTTTAGAATTTCCTCAGCAGCTCCTCCGTTCCTTTATCTTCTTAACGGTAACCTTCCTTTTAAAATTTCAGTCCTGTTTTCAGCTAGAACCCCTTGGACGTCCCTCTTTCAGCTAGGACCCCTCGGACGTCCCCCTTTTCAGCTAGGACCCCTCGACGTCCCCCTTTCAGCTAGGACACCGGAACTGGTCGCCCCCCTTTCAGCTAGGGCGCCAGCAATTTTAAAAATCCCACAGCCACCCCCTTTTTAGCTAGGGCGCTGGAATGTTCTTAACTTGGAAGGTCCCCTCTTTCCGCTTGGGTTCTTTTTTCAGAGATCCTACTAAAATAGTACCTGTCCAGGAATTCCCTCCTAACTTGGACGGTGTTAGGATACTAAAGAGGATCCCATCCTCATCGCCAATTTGTCACAGAAAACAGCAATCAGTTTCTTAATATTTAGTGGAACTCCAGAAATGCTACCCAATAGCGAAGTAGCAAAAATATGTCCTTGAGCAGCTACACATTTTACTTAAGTGTTAGTTCTCAAAAAAATATCAGGCAAGCTGGCTCAAACACAGACATGTAAAAATTCTCAGAACAAAGAAGTACAGATACCGTTATTTTTATATCTCGGTTGCGAGGCTTATTTCAGTCACTCAGAGTACATTAGGTACAGATAAATGATTGTATACTTCAAATCCACATTTTAAAACAAATCATTAGCCCCTCAATGCCCATTACAATGTAGGCCTTGATATTTTCTTCCACAGGCATCACTGAATCATGTCTGAAAGAAGATTATTGCTGGGAGCGTAATGTCCAAGGTTACACATTGTATCGGATGGGCAGGCAGGAAGGCAGAGGGAGCAGTGTTGCTCTGTTAGTAAAAAATGAAGTCAAATTATTAGAAAGAAGTGACATCGGGTCAGAAGGTGTTGAAGCATTGTGGATAGAGTTAAGGAACTGTGAGGGGAAAAAGACCTTGATGGACTTGTATACAGACTCCCAAACAGTAGTAAGGATGTGGCCTATAAATTACAACAGGGGATAGAAAATGCATGCTAAAAGGGCGATGTTACAATAGTCATGGAGGACTTCAATAAGCTGGAAGAGTGGGAAAATCAGCTTGGTGCTAAGTTACAACAGTGAGAATTTCTG
This sequence comes from Mobula birostris, assembly GCF_030028105.1. Lineage (NCBI taxonomy): Eukaryota > Metazoa > Chordata > Chondrichthyes > Myliobatiformes > Myliobatidae > Mobula > Mobula birostris. Next base: position 40,387,490 of record NC_092388.1, on the reverse strand, counting down.
AAGTGTCTATGAGATGGCTTTTTTAGAGCAGTGTGTAGTTCAGCCCACTAGAGGATCAGCTATTCTGGGTTGGATGTTGTGCAATGAACCAAAATTGATGAGACTTTAGGGTAAAAGAACTCTTAGGGGAAAGTGATCATAATACGATCAAATTCACCCTGAAATTTGAGAAGGAGAAGCTAAAGTTAGTTGTATCAGTATTACAGTGGAGTAAAGGGAATTACAGAAGCACAAGAGAGGAGCTGACCAAAATGTGGGAATGTGAGAAGGATGTGGGAAGGATATTTCCTATGGTAAGAGTATCAGAGACCAGAGGAAACAGCCTAGAATAAAGGGGCGTCCTTTTAGAACAGAGATGAGGAGGAATATCTTAGGCCAGAGAGAGGTGAATCTATGGAATTCTTTACACAGGCAGCTGTGGAGGCTAAGTCTTTATGTATATTTAGGTCAGAGATTCATAGATTCTTTATTGGTTAGAGAGTGCATATATACAGGGAGAGGCAGGAGATTGGCGCTGAGGGGAAAATTGGATCAGCCATGATGAAATGGCGGAGCAGACTCAATGGGCCAAATGGCCTAATTCTGCTCCTATATCTTCTTGTCTTGTGGTCTTAATATGTTAGTATGTCTTCCAGTTAAGATGGTGCTTGCGTACAACATTCCTTCAGTCAATATCTTCTGGATCGATCATGAAATCATATATTTCACTTCTTTTATGTCTTTCACATTTCTTTTTCATCTTGAACATGATTCTGGAATTGTAGGAGCCTGTGGTTTGCAGTTTGGAGATCGTCTGGGCGCTTCAGTGTTCTACAGGCTCCGAGAGGATTCCAGGAGAAAGTGGCAGCATGCGGAAACCTTGCGGCGAGAAGATTGCGGGACAGAGTGTGAGCCGAGGTTCGACCCTATTTCCCCAATTAAAGCTTCCATTGTTCACAGATTAAAGTGAACAGGGAGATTGGAACATCAAGGTGAATGCGGAAAGTAAGGACCGGCTGCCTGCCTTTTTAATTGCTGGGATATTGCTCAGCTTCACAGAGGAGAGAAAGCCTTTTGATTGCTGGTGGGATCGCTCGGTTATGGAGAAGGGAGACTCCCTTTTAATCATTGGTGGGGTTGCTCTGCTACAGAGAGGGGAGACTGCATTTTGATTGCTGGTGGGATCGCTCGGTTATGGAGAAGGGAGGCTCCCTTTTGATTATTAGTGGATCGCTCTGCTACAGAGTGGAGACTGCATTTTGATTGCTGGTGGGATCACTCGCTGCCAGAGAGCGAAAGGTCTGACGCTGGGGTTGGTCTGGTTTTCAGCATTTTGGATGTGGACTTGGTGTATAGACTTTTTCAGTCTTACAGCTTTTTTTTTTATATTCTGTGTTTTTCCACCATATCTCTCTCATAATTTTGTGTGTGGGGAGGGCGGTTTGGGGGTTGATGAGGCTGTTCCTTTTTTGTTCTGCTTTTATGTGGGGATTGGGGATTAGGGATTTGGGGATCAAGGTTTGTACTGCCGTTCTTTTCTTTCTCAAGTTTCATGGCTATCTGGAGAATAATCATTTTGGAGTTGTCTGTTTTGATAACAAATGAACCTTTGAACACTGAAGGTTCAATCCACTGATTTATTGGCAGGCAGCAAAGGAACTGTGTGGCCTCAGTCATGGCGACATGCTCAGGTTGGAGGAGCAACACCTTATATTCCATCTGGATAGCCTCCAACCTGCAGGCATGATCGATTTCTCGAACTTCTATAGTTGCCCACCTCACCATTCCCCATTTCCATTTGCCTCTCTCACTTCACCTCCTTACAGATCCGATAGGCCATGAACACAAAGACTATTTATAAAAGTCTTTTCTTTTTCAATATTTTTATTGATTTCTTGCATAAAAGAAGAATACAGAGTACAGAATACAATATATTAGAATCACACTTATAGTCTCAAAACCCCATATTCATGTAAATTAAATCGAATCGTAATATTGAAAAATAATAATTCTATTATAAAAAAAATCTATACCCACTACCAAAAAGAGCTGTTTGATAAGGAAAAAAAATCTTTATCGTATAGTAAAACATATTATTAGCCAACATCCGTACTTAATAATGAATCAAAGATTTTGAAAATAATTCAAAAATGGTCCCCACAATGTTAGAAAGTCTTGACAGAAATTTAACAACGAATTTTCTCTAAATTTAAGCATGACATAACATCATTTAACCACTGTGCATGAGTAGGCTGAGCAACATCCTTCCACCTAAACAACAATGCCCTCCTAGTTTTAAGAGAAACAAAAGCCAAAATGTGCAAATCGGGTGACTCCAAAATAATATCTTTTCCTCCAACAATACCAAATAAGGCAGTCAAAGGGTTAGGTTTAAGATTTACTTTAAAAAGTACAGAAAAAGTTTGGAATACTCCCTTCCAATATTCTTCAAGACACAGGAGTGTCCAAAACATTTGAATTAGTGAAGCATCTCCATTGTTACATCTGTCACAATAAGGAGATATGTCCAAATAAAAACGAGGCAGCTTATCTTTAGTCATGTAGGCCCTATGGACCACTTTAAATCGTAGGAGAGAGTGGCGGGCACATAACGATGAGGTATTAACCATTTAAAATTTTCATTCCAAGTTTCCTCAGAAATTGAAGTCTGTAAGTCTTGTTCCCAGAGATGTTTAATTTTGCCTAAAGGAACGTTTAATATTCCCAACTTCATAGAATAAATATTAGATATTGATCCTTTATGAAAAGGTTTCAAATTAAAATTACTTCTAATAAATTCTTATCGGGACTTTTAGGAAATGTATGTAATTGAGATCACAGAAAGTCTCTAATTTGTAAATATCGAAACAAGTGGGTTTTTGGTAAGCTATATTTAGCTGACATCTGCTCAAACGAAAAGAGACTTCCTCCAACAAACAACTCCCGGAAGCTTTTAATACCCAGTCTGTTCCAATCTTTAAAAACTACATCAGTCATAGAAGGTTTAAAAAAATAGTTAGAAAAAGTGGGACTTGAAAGAGAAAATCTCAATAAATCAAAATATTTTCTAAATTGAACCCAATTCCTCAAAGTATGTTTAACTACAAAACTATCAGTTAGTTTACTTAAAAATAAAGGAATTGAGGATCTGAGCAGAGAGATAATAGAAAATTTATTAACAGAGTTAGCTTCTAAAGAAACCCAAACTGGACAGTCCTCTTAGTTAATATAATATAACCAATACGTGAGGTTCCATATATTGACTGCCCAGTAATAAAACCTAAAATACAGTAAAGCTAAACCTCCATTCTTTTTAGGTTTTTAAAGATGAACTTTATTTAGTCGAGAAAGTTCATTTTTCCATATATATGAAGATATGATAGAATCAAGGGAATCAAAAAAGGATTTAGAGATAAAAACAGGTAGGGCCTGAAAAAGGTATAAAAATTTAGGTAAGATATTCATTTTGATAGAATTAATTTGGCCAATCAACAATAATGAAAAGGGCGAACATTTTGATAGTGCCCTTTTTACATAACTCAATAGCGTAAAAACATTTTCTTTAAATAAGTGTTTATAATTGTTAGTAATTTTTACACCCAAATAAGTAAATTGATTTCTTACAATTTTAAAAGGAAGGTTAGTATTAATTGATACCAAATTATTCAAAGGAAAAAGTTCAATCTTATGAAAATTTAGTTTATATCCTGAAAAATGTCAAAAACAGGAGAGTAAGGAAAGTACAGAAGGTACTGAAGTCTCAACATTAGAAATATAAAGCAACAGGTCATCAGCATAATGCGAAACTTTGTGAATAATACCGCTCCTTAAAATACTAGTGACATCATTAGATTCTCAGAAAGCAATAGCTAAGGGTTCTAAGGCCAGATCAAAAAGCAAAGGGCTCAAAGGACAACCTTGTCTAGTTCCATGTTGAAGTTTAAATGGTTTGGAATCCTGAGAGTTAGTAAAACCCGGGCAGAAGGAGATAAATAAAGTAATTTAATCCACTGAATAAAATGGGGCCCAAAATTAAACCTTCCTAAGGTTTTAATAAATAATTCCACTCAACACGATCAAAAGCTTTCTCAGCATCTAAGGATATCACACATTCCGCTATCTCTTTAGAAGGAGAATAAATAACATTTAATAAATGACAAATATTAAAATGGGACTATCGATTTTTAATAAATCCAGTCTGATCGTCAGAAATGATAGAAGGTAAAATATTTTCAATCCTATGAGCCAGAACGTTAGACAGGATTTTAGTGTCAACATTACTTAAGGAGATAGGTCGATATGAAGAGCATTCAGTTGGATTCTTATTCTTTTTAAGAATAAGCAAAATAGAAGCTTCATAAAAAGATTGTGGCAACCTAACCAACTTAAAGGAGTCTGAAAGGACTGAATATAAATGAGGTATAAGCAATGAGGGAAAAAGCCTTATAAAAATCTCCAGAAAATCCATCAGGACCCAGAGCCTTCCCTGGGTGCAATGAATATATAGCCTCGGCAATTTCCTCATAAGAAATAGGTTGATCCAACTGTTTTCGGTTATCATCAGAAAGTGTAGGGATGTTTAATTGGTCTAAGAAATTATTCATTACAGTATTATCTTTAGGAGGATTAGAACTATAAAGTTTAGAATAAAATTCTCTAAAGGTATCATTTGTTTCTAAATGGTCAGTTGTCCTATCAGCATTAGCCTTACAAATTTATTTAATTTGCTGTTTAACTACAAAGGCTTTTAATTGGTTAGCCAATAATTTACCTGTTTTGTCTCCAAAATTGACTTTTATCTTTTAGAAGTTGAGTTTCAATTGGATATGTTAAAAGAAGATCATATTTAGTTTTAATTTCAACACGCATTTTATGTAAAGCAGGTTCTGGAGCCAAGGCATATTTTTGATCTAGTTGTTTCAACCGATTAGCTAGCTCAATTCTCTCTTAATTAGCTTTTTTTCTTAACATTTGCAGTATAAGAAATAATTTGTCCTCTGACATAAGCCTTGAAGTTATCCCATATAATAAGACCAGAAGTCTCTTCCCACATATCCTCTTCAAAAATAGAGTAATTTGTCTCTCCAAAATTTTTAAAAATCCTTATCTGATAGCAAAGTTGGATTAAAACGCCAAAATCTGTTTATTTGAGGGAGACCATGAAGATATAAAGATAAAAACACAGGAGCATGATCTGAGACAGCAATCTCTTTGTATTCACAAGACTGAACGAGTGGAATCATTTGGCTATCAATAAAAAAAAATCAATCCTGGAAAACATATGATGGACATGGGAAAAAAACAAGTACTCCTTATCTATTGGATGTAAGAAACACCAGACATCAACAATATCTTTTCATTAGAAAAGATTGAATAAACAAGGCTGATTTACTATGTGTCACTGGTTTAGCAGATGACTGATCTAAAACTGGGTCTAAGCAACAGTTAAAATCTCCGCCCAAAACCAGTGAGTAAAGATTTAAATCTGGCAAAAGTGATTAAAAAAATGCTCAAAGAACCCTGGATCATCTATATTTGGCACATAAAGTTAGCAAATACCATTAATTTATTATCTAATTTTCCTGATACTATACCAAAATGCCCATCGGTATCAGACACTACTTCATGTTGAACAAAAGAAACTGTATTATCTATAAGCATCAGGACTACCCTGGACTTAGCCTGAAAGGAGGAATGAAATTGAAATCCTTTCCAATGACTGAAGAGGTGTAAATTATTACATTTAAGAACATGAGTTTCTTGTAAAAAAATAATTGGGACCATAAGTTTTTTTAACATAGGTAAATATCTTATTACGTTTCATGAGGTGATTTAATCCATTTATGTTAAAACTAAGTAAATTAATAGTATGATCCATTTTTAATATCACTTAAAAAGCAAGGTTAGAATAGTAAGCACTGGAATGTATATTAAATCCAAACAATAAACTTTGAGATAAGGTAACCAGGCAACAAATATGGCCAAGAGATCAAAACAGCTTACAGAAAAAAAGTCCCCCAACACCCCACCCACCACCCAAAGAAAGTCGACCAATAGACAGTCGACAGCTAAACTTAAAGACATTACCCCCCCAAAAAAGCCTACTGGCATAGCTACAAATAAATTTTCAAGGTTAACTCGATTCCAACCATGACAAAACATGAGACAGAGCAAGCTAAATCGTATTGTAAGAAAAAATCTCAAAAAATAAGTATAAAATATTGAAAAAACTATTGAAGTTCAAAACATATTAGCACACAGAGTACTAACTCATTAAAATCTTAAATCTAAAAAAAAGCATTAAAGAGTTCAAAAAGAAAGTTAGCTGCAAAGGTATTTCAAAAGTAAAAGAAGCAATTAATCATGTAGGAAGATATTAAACAGCTAGACACTTGATCCCAAATATTCTTGAGCATCCTGTATCGAACAGAACCATTTCTGAGAACAATCTCTCAAAATAATTTTGAGCTGAGCAGGATAACGGAGAGACAGTTTAAAACCTTTGTTATACAGTTCCGACATAACCTTTTTAAACTTGAAGCGCTTGTTCATCACCTCAGGTGAAAAATCCTCAACAATTCTGGTCTTCTGACCGTTGTTATCAATCATCTCTTCGAAGGGATTCACAAATTATAAGTTCCTTTGTTTGAAAATCATGAAGACTGATTATCACTGATTGAGGTCTCCTACGGCGGTTCTGGGCTCGATCGATCTTAGAAAGAGATTTTAAAATTGTAGGAAATAATTTTACCAAGAGGTTTGCAAAGGATTCCGTAGGTTGATTACCTTTCATTAACTCTTCAAGACCCAAAATGCGTAGATTGTTTCTTCTACTTCTGTTAGAATTCTAAGTCGATAATCTTCTGTCTTAATTTTTCATTAGACTTTGACTGTTTATCACAAAGCTTTTGCAGGTCTTCAATTTTCACATCCACAATCGTCAGATTATCTTCATTCTCCTGTAATCACTTATCATGTTCAATTTAAGGTTTTTTGAATAGAATCCAATTTTACATCAATTTGTTTAATCTCAGCGCATAGTTGCTGGAACTTCTGCTGGAAATCCTCAGAAAATTTTTTTGTTTCCGAAGCATCTCCATAATAGATTCCAAAGTTGCAGGAGCGTCCTCTTCTTTTTCAGTAGCTTTAGCACCCCTCATAACAACATTATTACGTTTAAAATTAAGATTTCAAAAGAGGTTGGAATCAGCAAAATAAGTAATATAGGAGCAGCTCCAAGAAGCTGTTACTTCATCATAACCAGTAGGCATCAGCAAAGTTGTATCTACTGTGACGTTTTCTTCACGTTGTTGGCTTAGCAAAACTTTAACTTTGACATTCCACGAAACATTGTCTCCCAGATACTGCTTTCTTATCTTGTTAATTTTGCCTCGCGCAAAATGAAGTGAATCAATCGGTGTCAGGCCACTCTTTTGCAGAATCTTGCACAGTGCAGCCAGTTCATCAAAGACATCACTTAAAACCTGTAAAGCTACTTTGTATGTGATGTTTATCAATTTCTTGTGACAGTATTTAGCCACAGGGTCATTTGACTGATCTTTTTCAATAAAAACTTAGTAAGCTATCTACAGGATTTGAAACAGATCTTTGTAAACTTACGGTATGAACACTGTCCACCAAAGATGGCGGCCGCCGTGATGCAGCTGTACAAACCGTAACAGGAAAGGTGAGGTGACGTAAATTAGTGACATGCATTGTGGTATTTGAAAAACCAACTAACTAGTTAACAGAAACAGTTAGCTAAAAGATTATTTTCAATAAGCATAATTATTAATTACTACATTATTTTAGGTAACTAACCTGTTGTGCTTATATTAATTTCCTTTGTGCGCTGGGTGAAAGTGTGCACGTGCACAGCTTAGAGGGAATATGGTTCTGTCCTCTTCATCAGATTCCCCCCCTTCTCCAGTCCTTTATCTCTTTCACTTCCCTGCTCTTTATTTCACCCCTTCCCCTCTCCCGGCTTCACCTGTCACCTACTACCTTGTATTTCTTCCTCCCCTCCCCTCACCTTCTTACTTTGACTTTTCATCTTTTTCCCCAGTCCTGATGAAGGGTCTCGGCCTGACACGCCAACTAGTTACTCCTTTCCATAGACACTACCTGGCCTGCTGAGCTCTTCCAGTCTTGTGTGTGTGTGTGTGTGTGTGTGTGTGTGTGTGTGTGTTGCTTGGAGCTCCAGCATCTGCAGATTTTCTCGTTTGTGATTGGACACATCCATGACTTATTTTGGACATGCATTTATATCACTTTAACTTCCAAACAGAATTATGGTCACTTTGGATTACATAAAACTTTTTGATATGATAGTCTCGGCTAAAACAGGATAAGCAGGATATTCTTCATTCCAGTTAGAAAGTAAAATACAGATGCAAGCAAGCTGTCACTCCATTTTTATTAACATTTTAATTATCACAATACAAGCCTAATCTGAATTATACATTTATGATTTTACTTCAGACTAAGGCAAAGGACACAGGCCTTTCAAACAATAGCAATGGGAAACAAAACTGGAACAATACAATTAAATATTGTACAAAGTCTTCTTACATTTGCACACAGAAAACACCGATTTTCTTACTGTAAATTGAGAAGCATTTTTTAATCCCTTTCCTGAAGACAAAGGGATTGATGAAAGGCGAATGAGATCAGGAAGCCAAATACACCAGCTTAACCCTAATTGATTCTGTTCTCTCCCTCAACATGTTACCTAACATCTTCTCAAAGGCAAAATGTACGGGTGATGGAACTACCCTAGCCACACCCAGAAGATAAATCTGCCAACACCAATTCTTGACCCAGCTGAGGTTCACAGCATAAACTTTACCAGCAGAAGTGACATTAGATCTAGTTCAGTTCCTGTTCAATTGTAAATACATTCTGACACATACTTGGTTGGCTGTACAAACAGCTAGTTTCTGTGTCACCATAAATCCCAGAACTGCAGCTAAACAACAATCTTTAATTGGTCCAAGTGATTCAGTAGGGCTCTAGCTGAATTACCAAAAAATTAAGTTTCTTTCTGTTGCAGCACATTTCTTCTTCAATATATCAATGTTTTCTTGTACCCATGCTTCATTGTACATTTTCTTCCCTTCAAGCATCTGCTGCAGCTCAAATATTGTTTCTGATTCTACCGCTTTCCCTTGCCTAAGCAATGTAGTTTGAATTATGTATAGTTCATTCAGATAGTTCAGCCTAGAGATCTCTCTTTTTATGTCTGACAGCTCCTGACTGGTGAAATGAGGTCTGTTTTCTGTAATCCACTTTACTAGCCGCTCACTTTCTTGCTCAACCATAATTCTCTGGTAATTCTGCAGCTTGCTTTCGCTGGACTTCAAGTCGGCAATTTTGGATAAGAGGGTAATCTTGTGCCCGAGAGTGGTCAACTTGTGGAGACTTGTATTGGATTCTTGCAGCTGCAACTGCAAAGTAAGGGCTTCCGAGAGATAATATTCAGTTAATTCTTTCTTTTCTTCCAAAAACTGTAACAGGCATATACTGTGGTTTCTGAGCTCTTCTTCATCTCCCAAGGTACTGATTTTGATACTCTCGATCTCAGCAAGAGCTCTCTTAACGATGGCCCCATAGCGTAGGCTGTTCTGGATTGGGATCGAGCATTTAGGGCAGAGACGCAGCTTCGGCTCAGAGCTGTCTGTCTGTTGCATCCACTTGTCAAACTCCTTCACTGCGAAGACGTGCCCACACTCCTGCAGCTGCACGAATCTGGTATCAGGCTGGTCTTCTCCACCGAAGAATATCTCCGTCACCTCCTCCTCGTGGCAGGTCCGGCACTTGTTGGGGCAGGGCTCACCGCACAGGCCGATGCATGGGTGGCCACAGTCCAGCACCTGGGAGCACGGCTGGTCGCAGGGCAGCCGATCACAGGGCTCATGGCACAACCGGGTGCACCGGGCGTGCGGGCAGCTCCAGGCACAGGGCTCCCGGCAGGGCTGGCAGGGCTCGCCGCAGCTCCTCGGGCATGTGCCATGCGGGCAGCGGTTTCTGCAGGGCCGGGAGCAGGGCGGGCAAACCGCGCCGCAGCAGCTGCCCCTGCACGGGTGCAAGCAGGGCAGCATGCGCGCGCATGGAGCCTTGCAGGCGGCGTGCAGCCTCAAGCTGCTGCACACGGAGCAGCTGCCGGTGCAGGGATGCTCGCAGGCCAGCTGCGCCCCGCAGGTCGCCTGGCAGGGCCAGGTCTCAGCCTCCTGGCGCTGGTAGCACTGTGCCCAACTCTGGTGGCCGCAGAGCTGCGTGAGCTGGATCCTGCTGGGGCATTTCCGGGTGCAGACCTCCCCACAGGGGCGAAGGCACCTGTGGCCACAGTCCAGGGTCTTGCTGCAGGGCGCCTGGCAGCTGAACTGCTCTGGGGGTACAGAGCAAGCCACCTGCTGCTGGTGACCACACGTGGGGATGACTTTGCTTACCTTCACCTTGCAACCACCGCAGGCCTGCCAGCAAGCCCTGGGGCAAGGGTGGCCTACCGCGCAGGCCTTCGGGCACGGCAAGGAGCACCGGTACTCCTTGTGCTTGGGGTCATACGGGTGGCAATGCAAAGTGCACGCGTGTCCGCACTCGAGGGGGAAATTGCAAGGCATCAGGCACCCGCCCTGAGGGACCTTGGCAAAATCCTCCGCAGATGACACCAGTGTGTCCATTCCTGGGTGGTTCTGGCAGGAAAGCTGCAGAGAGGTACCGATGTTGCCTCCTTCACGCAGCGATCCAACAATGGCTGCCCACAGAGGGACCTGCTTTGCCAGCAGACTCATATTACCTATGCAGTAGAAGCCTTTTCTCGCCCGAGAAAGAGCAACACAGACACGGTTCGGTATTCGCAGGAACCCCACCACGCCCTGCTTGTTGCTTCGAACAAGCGACAGAATCACAATGTCATTTTCTTCCCCTTGATACTTGTCCACCACACAGACATTTATGCCATTAAATATCATCTTGGGCATTATGTTCTTCAAGCAGAGCAGCTGTCCCGAGTAAGTGGTTAGAATGGTTATCTGCGATGGCTTATATTCCTGCTGGAGGAAGTACTTGCAAAGGGCCATGACAAAGTGTGCTTCATGTGGATTTTGATAGCTTTTCCCTTCCTTGAAATGATCCTCTGGCTCTTCATGGTCAATGAAGTACAGGTTTGTGGAAATTCCCTAATTTTAAAACAAAACATAGAAGGAATCTTTATGTTAATGAATCATTACCATTTTGGTTTTCGTTAGATGAATAGATTTATCAGTCTACAATCACAGCTGGAAGCTATTATGGCAAGGTGACCTTGGAGAAATTGCAAAAGGATTCACTAAAATGGTACCAAGGGTGTCAGGTGCTAAATGACAGAGAGTGGGTGACATTTAAAAAAAATTAAAGTATAGCCCCAGTGGAGAGTACTTGAACAACAGCAACCCACGCAGTGATGATAATCCAAAGGTGCTGTTAGTCAGGGAGGTTCAGGATTTTGTCACACAGTGAAGGAACAATGATGTACAGTATGTCCAGGACAAAATGGTCAGTGACTTTACAGGAAGGGATACTAGTAAAGCAGGGATTGTTCCTTGAAATAAGATGAAGGAAATTTTAATTAAGTGGTTCAAAATTTGACCAGTGCTGATACAGCAGGCATATAGAAATTGTTTTCACTGGAAGTAGGAGCCAAAAGACATGAATTTAATATATTTTGAAATAAAAATAAGATAAAGTTTCTTTATACTTTTATGCTGACTGATGTTATGATTTGGAATGTAGAAATGCCAAAATGAAGTGGGTGTAACAACAGGATTTGCTAAAGAATTGAATGCATACTTAAAAGGAAAACATTCAGGGTTCTGGCAAAATTGCGAAGTAGTAAGAACTCGGGGATTGCTCTTTTCAGAAGATGATGTGGCTAAAATAAGCCAAATGATCTAAATTTGCTGCAAACTTCAATGTTGGCCTTCAACACGATATTATGAAACAATATGCCTTAGGTCCTGACGTAAGTTCTCAGTAGCAAAGCTCACTTCAGTACCCCTTTGACTTTCTGTTCAGTTTAATGATACCATTAGCTTTTCTCAGTTGTCAAGTTCATTATTTATAAAATTAAAATCAGTGCTGCAAAACCATATTACTAATTCTGTACCTATTTATTAACAAATAGACATTGCTAATTATTACTTATTTCTCAAGAAAAAAATCTAACCCCAAGGTAATGCAGTGGTTAGCACCATGTTATTTCAGCTCCAGGAGTCCCGCCGTCTGTAGGGAGTTTGTATGTTCTCCCTGTGACTGCTTTCCTCCGGGTGCTCTGGTTTCCTCCCACAATCCAAAGACCTGATATCAAGTTAATTGGTCATTGTAAATTGTCCTGTGATTGGGCTAGTGTTAAACAGGTGGGTTGTTGGGTTGGAAGAGCCAGTTCTGGGCTGTATCTCTAAATAAAAAAAATCTAAACAGCAGAGTACACTAGTTTTACACCCACCACAATGAGACTTTAATGTGACATCCAAAGGATGACAGCTGAGAACTTACAACCCTTTCTGATACTGCTCTGCAGTCTTAGCTGAGAACCCAACCTCTCAGAATCAGAGACTTTTAATATGGCACAAAAACAGGAACCGTTTTTTTTAAAAAATGTGCTCAAGACTTTAACAGTGCACATTGACTGTAGAAAGCTCAGTCATAACTACTTCAGTGTTTTAGAATAAAAAAGATACCTTGATGTTTTCATATAGTTTCACAGATTCTGTGTTTTCCAACTTCTCATAGATGTGTGGTGTTATCAGTTTTGCAATTTCAGGGCGCATTCGATGCTGAAAAGGAAGGCAAATCAACAACAATGAATCTTCAGCAGGTGTTTTTAAACATACTGGCATGTACACATCTAGAAAAGATTAAAGGTAACTGATAAGCAAAGCTTTTGGCATTTAAAGAAATGAACACAACCAAAAAGTGAGCATCAGGCAATTTGGTAAGCTCCATTTTATCACACCAACCTTAGCCTTGGTCCTATCAAGAATATTTCCTCAACTATATTCATTCCTCCCACTCCATCTGCAATTTACAAATTTTCTTTCTTCTCTAGTTCTGATAAAAGACCAATGACATAAAATATTAAATTTCTGCACAGAAACTCCCTGACCTCTATTTCCTGTTCCAATTATAAACCAATAGTGCCCTTTAACTTGAATAAGTGTTAAACATCCTGCTTAAGCTCAGGCTTCCAATCTTGATTTGACTTTGGCATTTGATGCTCTATCAGATCTTCTGATTATATTCCATTTTTTTTCTCCCTCTATTTCCCACAAACTACCTTCACTCCCCTCATGTACCCCAAGTGGAAAACATGCTACGGAGCATAAAAGGACAGGGAACAGTAAGGAAGGAGGATGTATCAAAAGAACAGTTTAATACTGAAGGAAACAAATGCTGAGCACAAGTTGACTTCTAACATGCTTTCTTAATTGCCAGTCGGAAGATTGAGAAACTCACTTGGTAATCGAGTCGAACAAAAGGCACATTCATCATTATTAGCCGCTCGAACAAGGAAACTTCCAAGTTGAAACGTCTCGCTAGTTCATACACTGTTGCACTTGGGCGGAGCTAAAATCACAAGATGACAAAGCAGTGAGTCAGACAGATATATAGTATGGTTTTAATTTTCAGGACAGGGCAGAAATGAATGATGCTTTGGGAATGAGGATGTTGCAAGAATATGAAGGAAAGGAAACACCAAGAGTTTGAGTGCCAGCAATTGGTAGCACTGAGTCAGTAGGTTCTGGTTTCGCTTCAGGAAGTTGCTGGGGGCTAATTTTCAATTCCATTCTGAACTGACTGACACACTGTCAAAAGTACTTCTGCCCAATGAGACAATAAATGGTTGGCACAACGGTGTGGCTAGTGGGGCCAGTGCTTCGCAGCTCCAGAAGCCAGGTTCAATCCTGACCTCCTGTGTTGTCCATATTGTTTGCACATTCTCCCATTGACTGCGTGGCTTTCCTTAGGCTGCTCTTGTTCCCACCACATCTCAAAAGATTGCAAGCCAGTTGGGTCATTTAGTCACTGAAAATTGCCCCTGGTGTGTGGGCCTGTAGAAATTTGTTAAAAATAAAATGGGTTAGTGTAAATGAATGTAGACAATCAGTATGGACTGAATAACTATTTCCATGCTGTCTCTCTCCAAAGATTCTCAATCAAGAAACTCTCTTGAATAAATAATGTTGATTCCTGTCTTAATATTAATTCCTCAACCAAAATCTCCAAAACGGGTTACTTGCTCACTGCCATGTTACTGTTTGCAGGAGCTTACTTTATTTAACCTGTCGTAATTCCTCCATTACAACACTGACTACATTTCAAGTGACTTGTTTAAGGGTCGGTCTAGGTTTCTTATGCTCAGACGTCCGAAGTCAGATTTGAACCCACAGCTTCAACTCAACTGCGAGAATGTCAGGTTAGCTGCTTGGTTGCACACAATCATACAGAATTGACTATTGCAAGACTGCAGAGCTTTAATTAACTCTTTATGGAAATCTTGAAGTCTACTCTCAGCATGTGGCTGCTGATGACCAATATCAATACAGCCCTGCATAGATCCACTAGGTGTGTCTGTTGCTGCTACTAACTTGCTCTTTAGCATATTCCTCATCAAACCAGGATAAATATAGCTACAGAGGTAGATTCGGGACCATGGAATACTAAGTAGTCAAATACAATTGTGATGTTCTTGGTTTACAGGGCTCCAGCATTCAACCACCAGATCTCTACTAGGCCTAATAATGTACTCAGATGTCTGGGGTAGTGTACTCATGACTGTATGACTTAGAATATCAACAATGGACACACCAGAAAGAAATTGCTCAGGACTTTTTGAGGCAAAGAAAATAATCCTAGCTGCCTATTTGACCTTTGTAGATTGCCTTGGTGTTGTAAGTGAGGAAACAGATTCCGTAGGTCTCAAAGGCAAGGACTCTGGATACACAGTCTTGGTAGTAAAGGATTTTATTTACAGAAGGCAAACGTGGGAAAATGGCAACAGAAGCAACACGCACACAATTTACAGCACTCGTGGGAAAAGTCGGATCGGCAATAAAACACACATGGACAATAACGAACATGGGAAGATCGCATGGGAATAAAGTACGTACACACACACACACAGACACAGACACACACACACACACACAAACATCCCCCCCAACGGAAAAGTCAATACAATACCCACCACCCCTTGACATTGTGCAGGCACAGCTCTATGCTATTAGGGACAATAATCAACGCTCCCAACCCTATTCAATGCACAGCTCACCAACAGTTTCTCCAGCACCGTTCCACGGTTCTCAGCCTGGAGTGAAGCAGGGTGGTCCCTCGGAGATGGCAAAGAGAGAGAGAGCCCAGCACATGTGGCACCCTTGTAGTGCAGGAGGGCTGGAGGGTCCAGCCCAGGCAATTCACAGGGTGCCAATGGCTCGGTGCCAGCCAAGTCAAGCTGATTACAAAGGCCAATTGCCCGAGGCCAAGTACAAGGCTAATTAAAGGGGTGAATGGTTAGGTGTGCATTGATGGGCCAGGAGGGGCCAAACCTTGATTGGCAGGTGGCATGCTGTGCGACCAGGTAGTGGGCAGTGCTGTCACGTGACATTCATGACCCCTCCAATACACTTGGAAAAGATCTTTGACCAGCGGCCAATCTGGACATCAGAGATTTGGAGAGGAGGGGACTTCAATCAGGTCCACTGTCCGAGGCTAAAAGGCAGGGGCAGGTCACGGCAGCATAATACAGTTTTCACCAGCCACCAGTCGGCATTAAGGATTGATTAGGAAGAGCAAATTAAAGGACGGCAGGGGCAAGCAGTTGTAGTCTGAGTGGACACAATCAGAGAGGAGATCTTAAGGCTTTAGCTCTTTGAGGCTTCAGCGGCTTCACTCAGAGAAAGCAAAGGAAAGAAAAGCTCAAGTTTTTTCCTTCTCTTCTTTATAATCTGCTCAGCTATGGCAGAAGAAATGACAGGCAAGATAGTGAAATGCTCCTCTTGCAGGATGTGGGAGGGCAGGGAGGTTTCCAGCGTCCGGGACGACTACACCTGTGAGAGGTGCATCTAGCTGCAGCATCTAACAAACTGCGTTATGAGTTGGAGCTGGAACTTGAACGCTGCATCATTCAGGAGGCTGAGGGAGTGATAGATGGAACATATAGAGAGATAGTTACACCCAAGGTGCAGGGCACAGGAAACTGGGTGACAGTCAGGAAGGGGAAAGGGGTTAAGGAACCAACGTAGGGTACCCCTGTGGCCATCCCCCTCAATAACAACACTTTGGATGCTGTCAGGGGGATGACCTAACAGAGGAAAGTCACAGTGGTCGAATCTGCCTCTCTGACTCAGAAGGAAAGTGGGAAAAAGAGGCATGCTGTGATGATAGGGGATTCATTAGTTAGGGGAATGGACAGGAGGCTCTGTGGTAAAAACAAGCTTCCTGGATGTTATGTTGCCTCACGGGTGCCAGGAGCCCAGATATTTCAGATCAGTCCTTCGCATTCTTTAAGTGGGAGGGTGAACAGCCAGAAGTCTTGGTTCATGTAGGTACTAATGACATCGGTAGGATGAGTCACAAGGTTCTGCATAGGGAATTCAGAGAGATAGGTGCTAAGTTGAAGGGCAGGACCTTCAGGGTTATGATCTCAGGATTGTTACTCATGCCACATGTTAGTGAGGCCAGAACTAGGAAGATTATGCAGTTTAATATGTGGCTAAGGAGTTGGTGTAGGAGGGAAGGGATAAGATTTTTGGATCATTGGGCTCACTTCCAGGGAAGGTGGGGCCTGTACAGTAGGGACGGTTTGCGCCCGAACAGGAAGTAGACTAATATCTTAGTGGGAAACACATTTTAATTCCACATTCCATTCCCATTCTGACATGTCTATCCGCGGCCTCCTCTACTGTAAAGATGAAGCCACACTCAGGTTGGAGGAACAACACCTTATATTCCGTCTGGGTAGCCTCCAACCTGATGGCATGAATATCGACTTCTCTAACTTCCGCTAAGGCCCCATCTCCCCCTCGTACCCCATCTGTTACTTATTTTTATACACACATTCTTTCTCTCACTCTCCTTTTTCTCCCTCTGTCCCTCTGAATATACCTCTTGCCCATCCTCTGGGTCCCCGCCCCCCTTGTCTTTCTTCCCGGACCTCCTGTCCCATGATCCTCTCGTATCCCCTTTTGCCTATCACCTGTCCAGCTCTTGGCTCTATCCCTCCCCCTCCTGTCTTCTCCTATCATTTTGGATCTCCTCCTCCCCCTCCAACTTTCAAATCCCTTACTCACTCTTCCTTCAGTTAGTCCTGACGAAGGGTCTCGGCCTGAAACGTCGACTGTACCTCTTCCTAGAGATGCTGCCTGGCCTGCTGCGTTCACCAGCAACTTTGATGTGTGTTGCTTGAATTTCCAGCATCTGCAGAATTCCTGTTGTTTTCTTAGTGGGAAAGTTTGTTAATGCTGCATGGTGGGGTTTAAGGTAGAGTTGCAGGGGGATGGGAACCAGAGAGCCAGAACAGTTAGTGGAGAGGTTGTGGAGGCAGATGTTGGTAAGACTTCAGACAAAGTAAGGAATCAGAAAGGTTGAGCATGGTGCGACTAGTGTCCTGAGCTGCATGTATTTCAATGCAAGAAGTACCGTAGGAAAGGTGGGTAACAATGCTAAAAATGAGGTAACTGGTTTACAAACAGTAGTAGCGTGTAGTGAGGAGAGGCTGTCGATAGGGCAAAATTGCAGTCAATAGGATGAGTTGCAACGTAAAAGGCAGACAAAATTGAAAAGGGAGGCAGAGGGGGTGAGTTGCTGTTGGTAAAAAATGAAATCAAATCATTATAATGAGGTAGTATAGGATCAGAAGGTGTTGAGTCATTGTTGATACAGCCAAGGAACTGCAAGGGTAAAAATACCCTGGTGGGAGTTGTATACAGCCCCCAAACAGTAGTAAGGATCTGGTCTACAAATTACAATGGGACATAGAAAATGCATGCCAAAAGGGCAATGTTACAATAGTCATGGGGGATTTCAACATGCAGGTAGATTGGGAAAATCAGGTTGGTGCTGGATTACAGGAGGGGAAGTTTCTAGAGTGCCTACGAGATGGCTTTTTAGAGCAGCTTGAGATTGAGCCCACTCAAGGATCAGCTATTGGGTGTTGTGCAATGAATGAGAATTGGTTAGATACCTTAAGTGTAAAAGAACCCTTAGGGGAAAGTGATTATAATATGATCAAATTCACCCCTGAAATTTGAGAAGGAGAAGCTAAAGTCAGATCTATCAGTATACAGTGGAGTAAAGGGAATTACTGAGGCATGGGAGACGAATTGGCCAGAATTGATTGGAAAAGAACACTGGCAGGGATGATGGCAGAGCAGCAATGGCTGGAATTTCTGGAATTAATGACAAAGACATAGGATGTATACATCCCAAAGAGGAAGAAGTATTCTAAAGGAAAGATGACACAACTATGTTGAAGGAGAGAAGTCAAAGCCAAGATAAAACCCAAAGAGAAGGCATAAGATAGAGCAAAAATTAATGGGAAGTTAAGAGTATTGGAAAGATTCAAAAACCAACAGGGGGGAAGCAAAAAAAGTAATTAAGGTAAAAATGGAATACGAAAGTAAGCCAGCCAGTAATATTAAAGAGGATACCAAAAGTTTCTTCAGGTACATAACATGTAAAAGATAGGCAAGAATGAATATTGGACTGCTGGTAAACGATGCTGGAGAGGTAGTAAAGGGGGACAATGAAATAGGAGATGAACTGAGTAAGTATTTTACATCACTCTTCACTGTGGAAGACACTAGTAGTATGGTAAACACGAGGAATTCTGCAGATGCTGGAAATTCAAGCAACACACATCACATTTGCTGGTGAACGCAGCAGACCAGGCAGCATCTCTAGGAAGAGGTACCGTCTAGGCCCAAAACGTCAACTGTACCTCTTCCTAGAGATGCTGTCTGGCCTGCTGCGTTCACCAGCAAATTTGACTAGTAGTATGGTGGAAGTTTCAGGTGTCAATGGTCATGAAGTGTCTGAAGTTACCATAACTAGAGAGAAGGTTCTTGGGTAACTTAAAAGCCTGAAGGTAGATAAGTCACCTGGACCAGATGGTGTACACCCCAGAGTTCTGAACGGGAGGCTGAAGAGATTGTGGAAGCATAAGGCATTAGTAATGATCTTTCAAGAATCACTAGATTCTTGGATTTTCAGAAGGCCTTTGATAAAGTGCCATACATGAGGCTGCTTAACAAGTTACAGGCCCATGGTATGATAGGAACAATTCTGGCATCAATAAAGCAGTGGCTGATTGGCTGGAGGCAAAAAGTGGCAATAAAGGGAGCCTTTTCTGACTGGCTGCTGGTGACTAGTAGCATTCAACTGCGGCTTGTGATGGGACCAATTATTTGTACGTTATATATCAATGATTTAGATGATGGCTTTGTTGCAAAGTTTGCAGAAAATATGAAGATAGGTGGAGGGCAGGCAGTTTTGATGCTGTAGAGGGGCTACAGAAGGACTTAGGCAGATTAGGAGAGTGGGCAAAGAAATGGCAAATGGAATAGTGTCAGGAAGTGTATGGCTATGCACTTTGGTAGAAGAAGGAGTTGACTATTTTCTAAATGCAGAGAAAATACAAAAAAACAGAGGTGTAAGGGGACTTGGGAGTCCTTGTGCAGGATTCCTAAAGGTTAATTTGCAGGTTGAGTCTGTGGTGAGGAACACAAATGCAATGTTAGCATTCATCAAGAGAACTAGAATATAAAAGCAAGGATGTAATGTTGAAAATTTATAAAGCACTGGTGAGGACTCCCTTGGAGTATTGTGGGCAGATTTGGGCTCCTTATCTCAGAAAAGATGTGCTGAAACTGGAGGAGGTTCAAAGGAGGTTCACAAAAATGATTCCAGGATTGAATAGCTTGTCATATCAGGAGCGTTTGATGGATCTGAGCTTGTACTCACTGGAATTCAGAAGGATGAGGGGTGACCTTATTGAAACCTATTGAATGGTGAAAAGCCTTGACAGAGTGGATGTGGAGTTGATGCTTCTTTTGATGGGAGAGGCTAAGGTCAGAGGACACAGCCTCAGAACACAGGGACATTCTTCTAGAATAGAGAGGAAGAAGAGTTTCTTTAGCCAGAGAGTGGAGAAACAATGGAATTCTTTGCCACAGGCAGCTGTGGGGGCCAAATCTTTATGTATATTCAAGGCAAAGGTTGATAAGATTCTTGGTTGGTCAGAGCATGAAGGGAGAGGGGGAGAAGGTAGGAGATTGCGGCTGCGAGGAAAATTGGATCAGCCATGATGAAATGGCAGAGCAGACTCAATGGGCCAAATGGCCTAATTCTGCTTCTATGTTTTACGGACTGAAGAGGAAAAAAAACACCCTTAAAATACAATTTCTGCTTGTTATTTTAAAAGGATGCAATGTTGAGCCTTAGTAGTTTTGTGGTTTGTAAACATTTTCATTTTATAGAGTTTAATTAGATCAAGGTATCTAAACTAACATTAATAAAATTTGCAAAAGATGTAAAATAGTCTGTTCACTCATTGTTTCTCAATTTATATCATACTAAATCATTTGGAGAAATTTGATTGAAGTAATTCCTACCTGCTGATGATCACCAATTAAAATGAGGTGCTGGCAGTCAGAGGTAAGAGTGGTGATGATGTGAGCTTCAAGGACTTCAGCTGCTTCTTCTACAATAACAATCCTTGGTTTGATATCTTGCACCAGGTTTCTGTATTTTGCAGCGCCTTAAAAAATAGACATAAACACCTCTTTAATCTTTGGCCAGTCACATATTGGGAAGCTGCGATGGGAGTGGTGGATTTCATTTTTAACAAACATGTGGATGTAATCAAGTACCCTCAGCATGAATGCATAACTCATGGTGATCTGAACTGGCTAAAACTTTCCAAAATTCAAGTCCCAAGATACCCTGGGAGACCCAGTTGTATGCTGAATGCTTATAAACTAAACTACAAGGAAATATTGCAGAACTTCATTTTATTCAAACACAACCCATATTTCTGGCTCCTTGCTTTGACAATTTAACTAGAAGTTACTAGTCAGCACATAAATTTAAGATGGGTCCAGCTTGGCTGGGTCTGTCCTGAATTAACACGTAATAAGTCACCATTGTAGCAGTGTCGACAAAAACTGACACCAGTTGAATTACTTCTAATGTGCACTTTATTTACCCCGCAAACACCATATACATACACCAGAAAAAACCCCACCCCCAAAAAGTAGTAACGTACAACGTAATATGTACATAGCAAACTTAATTCTGCCTAATGAAACTAAGGAGTCCCTACACCATCATTGTAGGCTGAGTGCTACCAATAGGCCTACTCCAAATGTCCAAAGGACACATGAAGTTCAGTGCAGCCACTGCAAAGCCTTTGTGGGGCAAGACCAGTCCAGCGTTCAGCTTCCACTGGAACTGAACGGCTTGTGCAACATCCTCTCACCTATTTCATGTTGTATTGTTCAAGGAAAAAACATAAATGATGCTGATTTATTATAAGGGAATGTATGGAACTGATGCATGTAAAGAAAGTTGTCCCAGTTGTATTAAATAATATGAATAACATTCTGGAATTTTTAAAAAATGCTAATAAACTAAAACTTCCCCAAAGCATTTTTAGTATATTTTGGTAGGCATCAGACATATATGGTATGAGGCTATTCTTTCAGAACAGGAAGTAAGATGAACCTGATGAGCAATGCACAATAATTATGTTAAGTTATCACTGGTGTAATTTTCAATTATCAGAAGATAAGGCATTACAAAGCTCATAGGCAGGGTAGTTCTATCCAAAATCATACAAAGTCAAAGATACTTAAATGAAAACTTTCAACATAACAACTGTCAAAATTGATCACTAGTCGAGTTACAGAAAGGTGTCTGCATAAGCACACGATATATTTACAATTGAGAGGTCACATTAGTGCGCAATACTCTGATATTTTACCTCCTATCTTTGGTAATTTCATATCATATTTTGTATCACATTATTTGTGGTGTTTGTTTCATTTTAAAACACCTTTAAAGAAGTTCTAGGATGCCCTACTTTGTGAGCTTCATCTAGATTTTACCCCATTCGATGGGTTCAGGACACTCTCAGAGGATAGGTGCAAGAGCAAATTACCTACAGAATTATAATAAAGTATAATGATCAAAATGATTGCTTCAATAAGTGATATGTTCAGATATTTTAACTGTATCATGGATCGAATCATTTTCAACTGCTCCCTCAAAGCCCTTTGGTCATTGACTAAACTGGTAGAAGTGATGACTTTGCAGTCTTTCATTGTTGTGTTCATTTCTATTTGCAGCTCTTTAGATAAAGGAGTAAATGTCCATCAGAGACAAATAACTAGACGTATTTCCACCACACAGTGCCAGCAGATGATCATCTCAACAAAAAGCAAAAAGCATCTCCTCTTTACATTTGGAGTTGTTATCACTATCAAAAGAAGGGCTAGACAAATACGTGCTACAGCTGCCTGGCCTGGCTGGAGCTGTTTTTCTACAGCAAGCCGGTCACTTCCTGAGATCCCACGGCTTTTTTTCTTCCATCCATATGAAAAAGCCAGGGCTTGAGAGTCTGGCAGAATTCTCTCCACTTGCTTGGCCAAATGCAATTCCAAAAGCACTCAAGAAGCTCAAAAGCTACCAAGTCCAAGTCAAAGTATCTCTCATGATTGGACTTGCATACTGATCAATTATAGCCTTCTACCAACAGCATATCATGGCTGCTGTGTGCACCATCTACAGAAAGTCATTGTAATTATTTGCATAAACTACTCTAATAGCACTCTTTAAATCTATGACAGTTACTACTACTACTACTACTGAGAGGACAGGCTCAGCATCAACTCAATAATGGTAAGTGAAAGATATTAAAAGGTGTGACAGCCAGTGACTTCTCTTGAAAAGGTGGGCGGGGGGGGGGGGGGGAGGAGAAAAATAATCTTGTACCAAAACATCTAAAACTGATGGATATAACTTTTTTGAAATACATTTTGCAAATTTCAATTGCCATATTTGAAAAAAAAGCAAAACAGCTTCCAGCTAGCTTTAAGTACCTGTTGTGGTCATTCCAACTACTTTTGACTCTCTGAGGAGTGTGACTTCCTCTTGATTTCGCAGCTCAGCCAGGCGGTCAACGATTCTTCGGTAGCTCCATTCGTACCTCAATATTTCACGTTTTGTTTCAGTTTGGAACTTCAACAACCACAACCTACAGCAAGATCACCTCGTTAAGCTAATATCCAAACAGACAGAAATGGCAGGCATTGCCCAGTTCGTTCACACAAATTTAGAATCTGTGGCATTTCTCAGCATTTAACTTAAGCTGCATTTCTAAACTAAATATAGCTCTTTTTGACTTAAACAGCATACAGAACAAATGTCTGGAGGTGGGGAGGAGAGGTTGAGGAATACAATTTCCAGTTTTCTGACTGCCATTGACTTGATATGGTAGCATATAACAATACCATCTTTCTAAACTGTATCACACTGTCAGATATAATGAGTCATTTGTATAATTTATCTTTGATAAGGAATTCAGTAAGCTTTATATTAGTGGGGTACATCACTGAGGTATTTAAGTGTCATTTTTATCTTCCAAATAACTGGAATTAAAATTACTATTATGTGTACAACTGCAATCAGAATTTGGCGCAGGACTTCTCAGAAGAAAAATTGACACCATTGTTTTCACAGGTCCTGTGTCCTTTTTTGAAAGAAATTTGTTGTTCTGCAGTCTGACTAATGCATAATTTCAGGCCTAATGGGTAGCCATTGGTACCATCACAACCACCTTCTCAGGGATTCTTAATAAATGCTGACTTTACAAACCGCATTTGCATTCCATGAGGGAATTTTTAAAAAAACTTGCATTTTAGTCTAAGTCCTTATAGCTTTGTCAGCAACAAAACAGGTTTGAGATATGTCACTGACCTACAGAGGAATTTGGAGTGGGAGGGGAAAGATCAAGTTGTTGTGGTCCATTTGGATAGCAACAACATAGACAAAATGAGGGGAGAGTTTCTGCTGAGGGAATTCGAGCAGCTAGGAACTAAATTAAAACACAGAACCAAAAAGTTAATAATCTCTGGATTGTTATCTGAGCCACATGCATACTAGCACAGGATTAATAAGATATAGAGTGTTAAATGTGTGGCTCAAAGACTGGTATGGAAGAAGTGGTTTTGAATTGGTGGGACACTGTCAACTGTATTGGGGATGGAGACAGGACCCAATGTATTACCATGTATGAGTGAATGCAATATATGAAGTAAGTTAGATGATTTTATAGCACAGTTAGAAATTGGCATTGAAAGAAGATCACAGCTGGGAGCTTAACATCCATGGATATATATTGTATTAAAAGGACAAGCAGGTGAGCAGAGGGATAGGGTGGCTATGATGGTAAAAATTAAATCCCAAGAAAGAAGTGACATAGGATCAAAAGATGTAGAATTCTTGTGGGTAGAGTTAAGAAACTGCAAGAATAAAAATACCCTGATGGGAGTTACATACAGGTCTCTGAACAATAGCCAGGATGTGAAGTATAAGTTACAACAGGAGCTAGAAAAGGCAAGGTCATGGAGGGCATTTCAATATGCAGGAAGACTGTGAAAATAAGGCTGGTCCTGGATCTCAGGAAAAGGAATTTGTAGAATGCCCATGAGCTGGCTTTTTAAGAGCAGCTTGTGGTTGTGCCCACTAGGGAAAAGGTAATTCTTGATTGGGTGTTATGTAATGAACCAGATTTGATCTGGGATCTTAAGGTAAAGGAACCCTCAGGAGACAGTGATCAAAATATTAATTCACCCTGCCATCTGAGAAGGAGAAGCTAAAATCAGATTCATCAACATTAGAGTCGAGTAAAGGTAACTACAGAGAGAAGAGGTGGCCAAAGTTGACTGAAAGGTTAACAGTGCAGCAGCAATGACTGGGGTTTCTGGGAGTAATTTGGAAGGTGCAAGATCAGTTCATCCCAAAGAGGTGGCACTAGAGGAAGGATGAGGCTACAGTGACTGACAAAGGAAGTCAAGGACAACATAAAAACAACGGAGGGCATACCATATAGTAAAACCCAGTGGGAAGCTAGATGACTAAGAAATTTCATAAGCCAAAAAAAGGCAACTAAAAAGCAGTAAGGAGAGAAAAAATGCAATGAATGTAAGCTAGTCAAAAAAGGATACAAAAAACAGAATTAATATTCAATTGGAAAAGGTGTTAAAGGTTATGGAGGGAAGGTAAAGAATGGGGTTGCAAGGAAAATTGTCCGACATGATTGTATAGCAGAGCAGATTCTATGGATTAATTCTACTCCTATGTCTTATGATCTAAATCAATAACCTGAAACACTACCTCTGCTTCCCTCTCCACATGCACTGCTTGGCATGTTGAACACTTCCAGTATTCACATTTACTAGAGCTGTTGGCGGTGGTTTAAGCTAATATGGAAGGGGGATGGGGACCAGTATGATAGAGCTGAGGATGAGCCAGCAGGTTTACAAGTAGATGATGGAGGCAACATGAATGTAAGGAGGTACAAGCCAATGACTGGGTACAAATGCAGACAGAACAAGGAGTTTAAATGTACTACAGAGGCAAAATTCAAAAGGGCAAAGAATGCAAAACTGAAGGGGTTGTATTTAAATGTGTGTAGCATTCAGAATAAACTGGATGAACTGGTGGCGTAATTAGAGATTGGTCGGTATGATGTCGTGGGCATCAATGAGTCGCGGCTGCAAAAAGGCCATAGTTAGGAGCTAAACAAGGATATACTTTGTATTGAAAGGATAGGCAAGAAGGCATAGGCAGTGGTGTGGCTCTGTTGGTAAGAGATGGCATTACATCTTTAGAAAGAGGTGACAAATGGTCAGAGAATGTCGAACCTTTGTGGGTGGAATTAAGGAAGTGCAAGTGAAAAAGAATCAGTATGGGAATCATATACAGGCCTCCAAATAGTAGACAAGATGTGGGGTTGAGATTGCAACGAGAACTGGAAAAGGTATATAATAAGGGTAATGTCACAATTATAATGGGAGACTTCAATATACAAGGGGATTGAGAAATCAGGTTGGTATTGGATCACAAGAGAGGGAATTTGTTGAATGCCTACAAGATGGCTTTTTAGAGGAGCTTGTGCTTGAGCCTACTTGGGGAAAGGCAGTGATCATATATGATTGAATTAATACTGCACTGTGAGAGGGAGAAACATAAGTCATATGTATCAGTATTGCAATGGAATAAAGGGAATTACAGAGGCATGAAAGATGAGCTTGGCCAGGTGGATTGCAGGAGCATTCTGGTGGGGATGACAACGGAGCAGAGGTGGCTGAAGTTCGTGGGAATAGTTCACAAGGCGCAGGATAGATATGTTCCATAGACGTAGTTCTGAAATGGCAGGGGTAGGCAACTGTGGTTGACAAGGAAAGTTAAGAATCGTATAAGAAGCAAGGAAAGGGCAGAGAATGTAGCAAAAGTGAGTGGGAAGTTGGATGATTGGGAAGCTTTTAGAATCCAAGAAAAGGCAACTAAAAAAGCTATAAGAAGGAAAAAGACGAAATATGAGGGCAAACTAGCCAATAACATAAAGCAGGATACTAAAAGTTTGTTCAGTTCTATAAAGAGTAAAAGGGAGGTGAGAGTTGATGTTGGACCACTGGAAAATGATACGGTGAGGTAGTAATGGGGGACAAAGAAATGGCAGATGAACTTAATGGGTACTTTGCACCAGTCTTCACTGTGGAAGACACGAGCAGTGTGTCAGAGGTCTATGAGTGTCTTGGAGCAGTAGTGAGCGCCATTGCTATTACAAAGGAAAAAGTACTAGGTAAACTCAAAGGTCTTCGGGTAGATAAGTCACTTGGACTAGATGGACTACATCCCAGAGTCCTGAGAGGGGCTGCTGAAGTGATAATGGATGCACTGGTCATGTTAAAGACTGGAAGATTGCAAGTGTCACTCCACTCTTTTAAGAAGAGAGGAAAGTAAAAGAAAGATAACTGTAGGCCAGTTAGCCTAACCTCAGTAGTTGGGAAAGTGTTGGAGTCTATTATTACTAATAATGAGGTTTTAAGGTACTTGGAGACTAATGATAATATAAGCCAAAGTCAGCAAGGTTTCTGTAAAGGGAACCTGACACATCTATTGAGAGTGTTTCGAGGAATTTACAAGCAGAGTGGACAAAGGAGAGGCAATGGATGTCAATTACTTGGATTTTCAGAGGGCATTTGATAAGGTGCCAAACTTAACAAGATAAAGTCCTATGGCGTTACAGGAAAGATACCGGCATGGATAGAGGAATGGCTGACAGGCAGGAGGCAGCGAGTGGGAATAAAGGGGCTCTTTTCTGGTTGGCTGCCAGTGATTGGTGGTGGTCCTCTGGGGTCAGTATTGGGACCGCTGCTTTTTACATTGTTTGCCAATGATTTGGAAAATGGAATTGATGGCTTTGTGGCAAAGTTTGCGAATGATACAAAGATGGGTGGAGGGATAGGTAGTGCTGACAATGCAATGCAATTGCAGCAGGACTTAGACAAACTGGAAGAATAGGAAAAACGTGACAGATGGAATATAGTGTTGGGAAATATATGATAATGCATTTTAATAAAAGGAACAATAGTGGAGACTGTTATCTAAATGGGGAGAAAATTCAAGCATCAAAGGTGTAGAGGGACTTAGGAGTCCTTGTGCAAGACCCCCAAAAGATTAATTTACAAGTTGAATCTGTGGCAAATAAGGCAAATGCAATGTTGACATTTATTTCAAGGGGAATAGAATATAAAAGCAAAAAGGTAATGCCGAGGCTTTATAAGGGACAGGTCAGGCCGCACTTGGGAGTATTGTCAATAGTTTTGGGCCACATATCTCAAAAAGGATATGTTGTCATTGAAAAGAGTCCAGAGGAGGTTCACGAGGATGATTACAGGAATGAAGGGGTTAATATATGAGGAGCGTTTGGCAGCTTTGGGCCTGTACTCACTGAAATTTAGAAGAATGCGACTCTCACTGAATGCTGAAAGGACTTGATTAAGTGGATGTGGAGAGGATGTTTCCTCTGGTGGGCATATCCAGAACTAGAGGGCACAGCCTCAAAATTGAGGGGCAACCTTTTAGAACAGAGGTAAGGAGGAATATTTTTAGCCGGAGAGTAGTGAATCTGTGGGACGCTCTGCCACAAACTGCAGTAGAGGCCAAGTCCGTGAGTATATTTAAAGCTGACGTTGGTAGATTCCTGACTGGAGAAGGAGATGGCGACGCGATGTAGCTCGCAGCAACCACTCCGGTGGTGATGTCTGTTATTTGTCAAGTAGGGTGCCGTGCACAATCCTGATTTGATGGAGACGGATGTGAGAGCACGGAGGAACATCTAGTGAAACTTCTGAAATGCCTGCTTCGCTACTGCTGCTACTGTGTGGTCCAGAATCTCCGGAGGGGAAGGCCTCAAGTTCTCTGCTTTTGCTTGTTGCTCGGCGGCCGGAGCGGGGTTGAAGCGCTCGGCAGAGGATGGTGCTCGGAGAGGCTGTGTCGGAGGGGCTGCTCTGAGGCTCGAAGTTTTCGGATGGACTCAAGAGTCCGCTGCAGTCGGGTGCTTCCAATGGTGCTGCATCAGCAAGTTGGCAGCACTTGGAGGTTTATGGCAGGGAGAGTCTCTCCCTTCTGCCTCCTGCATGAGATGATGAGTCTATCGGGACTTTGAGACTTTTTTTTTTACCGTGCCTATGGTCTGCTCTTTATCAAATTATGGTATTGCTTTGCACTGTTGTAACTATATGTTATAATTATGTGGTTTTGTCAGTTTTAGTCTTGGTTTGTCCTGTGTTTTCTTGTGATATCATTCTGGAGGAACATTGTATTATTTTTTAATGCATGCATTTCTAAATGATAATAAACGAAAACCGAACTGAACTGATTGGTCAGGACGTCAAAAGTATGAGCAGGCAGGTGTATGGGGTTGAGTGGGATCCAGAATCAGCCATGATGGAGTGGCAGAGCAGACACAATGGGCTGAATGGCCTAATTCTGCTCCTACGTCTTATGGTCTTATTTCAGATACATTGGATCTACACTTCTTAAATTTTCATGGGATGTTCTTACTTTGGTCGAAGAGCCAAATGAACAGCTTGAAAGTATGTTGCCTCCAAATTCATAATTACAGATTATCTTTAGTATAAACATAACCAAACCTGTACAGTCGCCAGCGATCAGGGAGGTTAAGATCCCAGACATTGTCTATCCTTCTGGCTTCTAATTCTGTCATGCTGTCAGTGTTTTGCAACTGCTCCTTAATCAAGTTTTGTATTCGTTTCTTTTCTTCCTTGGTGACCTTTACGAAACAGGAAAAAGGGACTTGTGTCAGTTAGTTAGAAATTCCAGGTCCAAATCTATTAAAATACTTGCTCTTCTTTGGACCACCCTGACTCTGGTACTATTCTTTGAAAACCTTTGCCAAAAAGGAAATAGTGGTTTTACAGGAAGACACATTACTACTGAGTTCTCAGCCAGTTAAGTGATTATCCTTCTGAATACGAAAGTTGTGGTTTCAAGTCTCACACTGATACCCCTGTGCAGTATTGACAGGGTCCTGTACCGTTGATATGAGTGCAGATTATCATATGAGACATCAAAACTCTACGTCTTATTGCTCATTTGTTCATAGGTGAACGCATGGTACCACTACGTGAAAGAGCAAGGGAGGTTTCAATGTCATCCTGGGCAATATCTATTTCCCTACCTGAAGTACAAAAACTGATTCTCAAGTTATTGTCACCGTGACATATGTTTGAGCTTTGCTGAATTTGCCGAAGAGTTTTCTGTAACACAATAAATAATTGCTAACCAAAAGGACACTGTGAGAGAGGCCATATAAACGTAAGTCTTTCCTTCACATGTGATCATGAAAAGCCAATAAATGCCTGTCTTTCTGGCAGTGCCCACGACCCACAAGTGAATCCTACAAGCATACCTCCCACTTATCATCATCTTTGTTCTCAGCCTCAGATTTTGGAGGTGCAGTCTCTCTGGGATTAAATGCCAGAAATTGCTTCTCCAGTTTAGCCAGCCGTGCATGTGCTTTCTGAAGTTGTTTCTGAAGATTGTCATCATCGATCATCCTCTCGGCTTGCATCAGTTCAGCCTCCTCTGTTACCTGAATCAACTCATCATCACCATCTTCCTCTTCAATGAAATCACTGAGATTTCCTTAAAGAAATCAAGATGGTATAACATTTTTAATTACGGAAACAAATTACTGGATAAAACCTCAAGATAAATAAAAATTATTTTCATTAACCTAAGAGAAAAGATCTCAATATTAAAAAAGGACTTACAGATTTTAAATTACTTCTGTTCTTTATTGAGCTGACTGTAATTAATGATTTTTTATTTAAACAACTGGAAACTATTTGCTTTTACTTGTATTTCGATTCTAAACAAAAGTTTAGAAAAAGTTGGATTTTCTATTTACCTATGTCTCCCTCTGTTGCACTCGAGGCAATTGTCTCCACATCATCTTCTTTAGCTTGTTCTACTGTTCCGTTCGATCTGATATAACATTCAGGCAATGCTGTCAATTGTAACCATTCCAGTATATCAAACTGGTCTGATGGATTATATGTAGATCCCACCTTGAAACATAAATAATCTCCATTTGTTAGTCCCTGGTTAACAAAGAGTTCTTACAGATGTTCATAAGGCAATTTTATCCACAAGTCAAAAAATATACAAGAATCACTCATTATAGTAATCATACCTCCACAGTATTGCAAGGAATGGCATCAAAAGCACCACAAAATTGATAACAAAGAACTATTATTCAAAATAGAAAGAAAGAGGAAACCAGCTCTGCCATTCAAAAGAATAAAGGTATGTACAGAAGTTGGATTTTTGCACGAATTAATATTATCAGAGATGTTCCATATATTATGGATATTCTTAAGTGAGACGTTCTAAAACTTAGCCCTGTCTGTATTTGATTTCACTTCACCTTCAGATAGAGGTAACTTGGCCCATGCTCAACAACTCCAAACTGATTTTTCCTACCACCCTCATACACTACGGGTAATTTACAGCAGTCAGTTCACTACCAATCACCGTATCACTGAAGAAAACCATGTGGTCACAGGGAAAACATGCAAACTCCATAGACAGGACCAGAGATCAGCATGTAGCCTCAGTTGCTGGAGCTGTTAATCAGCATCACTACCTACTGAGCACTGGGCCACCGTTTGCTCAAGTTTTCACCAAAATCTATGTCATTAAGTAAAACTATATATTTTTGAAATTCTTTTCTTTGTACAAAGAGTTCTGGTGCACAGTCAGTATGTAACCAGATAGCCTTAGATTGATATGCAGTCAGCAACAGAACTCAACAGGGGACCCAAAGAAACTCACGCAAAATGCTGGAGGAACTCAGCAGGTTGACATTTCAGGCTGAGACCCTTTATCAAGACTGGAAAGGATGGGGGAAGATGTCGGAATTAAGAAGGCAGGGCAGTGGAAGGAGGACAAGCTAGAAAGTGATAGGTGAAGCCAGGTGGGTGAGGAAGGGGGATGAAGTAAGAAGCAGGGAGCTGACAGGTGGAAAAAATAAAGGGCTGGAGCTGTTAACCACTGAAATTAGTAAAGTATGTTATGAATGAAAAATAACTATCTGAGAAGAGGCTCTCAAGTCAAACCAAGTATCACTCAACTGAAACTTCTATGCTTAATGGCCAACATTGGCTTTGCTCCATCATATCTTCAATTTTAACATTCCATTTTTGTGTTAGGATCTCTCCGTGGCTCTTGGTAGCCTTGACCACTTATCCCAACTCTTCAACCCTCCACCCCCATTCAATTCACTCCATCATTAGTGACCCATGGTTGTTTTGGCCTTGAACTCTCTTCCTTAAATCACCAAAATCCTTTATTCATCCACCTATTTGACAAGTTTTTAGTCACTGGTCCTAATTTCTATTTCACTGGATCAGCGTCAGATTTTTCCCACTAGAAGGCTTAACAACGAATATTTAAAAGCAATATATAATTACACGTTGTTGTTATCACTTTAATGTCCAGCTAATTTGTTCCACAGATTATAGCTTGAGCTGCAGTTTCATTAAAGTTCACCTTTTAAAGCACAAGCTCATGTGGGTCAAATGATGTGTCAGATGCTAACAGACAGAGTGCAAGTTTAATATCCACCTCCTGGATTTCACTTCAGTTAGCTGTGTAAGCACAGAGAAATGGTGCTTAGTAATGGCTCAAAAATGGGAATGGTCAGGGATTTTAACACAAAAAAAAGTGTATATAAATGTATATTTGCAGTATGATACAATGAAAATTAAACCCACGTTCCAAAGACAGTGACACAAGTGTGTCTAAGCATCTAAACAAGGCATTGCACAGTCCTGTAGAGTCTACACTTGTCATATTTTGTGATGTCTTCTGATCACAATCTTCTATCATGGCATTATATGCAACAGATAGGCATTGCCCATAGCAGACCTGATAGACCAAGTGGCCCAATTCTGCTCCTATATCTTATGATAAAGTGTGCAGAAAAGTCTTTCCTTACCAATGCAAGGCAAGCAGAAGCTCAGTGTAGGATTGAGAGAGGTTAGGGCAACATGTGGCTATAGCAAATTATGAGTGGAGATCAAAGAAAGAGGCACTGTTGGGAGAAGGGACATGATTATAACATATATTCATGTAGTGGTAGAGGTCTGGGCTTGGATATGGAACTGGACACTGGGAGCTACAAGTCCAATCGACAGCTAAAGAATATTTCTAGCAGGAGATGTGTATACAAACACCAAGCAAGAAAATTTAAGGAATTTTCAGACATGCAACAGGTGAAATTCTGTTAAGTTACGCAGTAGACCTAAATTTTTGAGTTGAAGTTTACAGCCATTAAGTGCCGCTACTTGCCGTTAATGCAGATGTTGGATGCGAAAGAATTTTACTCAAGCGGCAACATATTTTGGGCATCACTGTTGGTGTTCAGCAGCCTCCCAGTTTGGAAGTTACACAACCCCCAGTCAGGTTCTGGATAAAATTCTTGGAGATTTGAATTTATAAGGGTGTTGACAAAGAAACCAATAACTTCATCAGTGAAAGTCTGGACAATTAGATTTGAGATGTATAGGGATTGGTAGACCAGCCACACCACCCTTGGCTAGTTTGCTGAAGACAGATAATAGTGAAATCCGAGCAGTAAAAATGGATTGTGGTATGGGTTAACAAGAAGGGTGGAGCAAAGTTTGATATGACTGGAAAATGAAGGGAAAGAAGGATGGAGAGAATTCTGAAGAAAGGAGAACAGTCATGGAAAGGATCGGGTTCATCTGTACCTTGATCTTGTTGGAGGAGAGCCAGTAACTTTGAGCCAGTGGGGGAGGTGGGGAGAGCCAGTAATATTTCCCTCTTATTAACATATATGAGATTCTTACTTATATATTGACCAAGTATGGAAACAAAATATTCCCACCTGTAGATCCTCCAAGTGTTTTGTCTGAATGTATTCTGAAAGAGAACATAACTGAAGGACTCCCTTCCTACTTGCTTCCAAAGCCACAATCAACATTTCAATTTTCTGCTGCATCTCTTTTCTTTCTCCAATTAACTGCAAAACAAAAATAAGATTTATAGTATGATATTTCAATCACAATGTGCAATATGCTTTCTCCATGGCTTTTAAAACCCACCCATTCCACCAGCCATCAGGAAAGAAGGAACATACAGACAGGGTCATAGAAAAATTATGAAGCCATTTCGTCTTTGACAAATTAAAACAAAAAAAATGACTCTGCCTTTATCTCATCTTCAAAGTTTAGTACATTGAGAGCATTTTAAATGAAGGGAAGATTTCTAGTTCCACTACTCTCACAAGCAGTCAATTCTTGACCATCACCATCTAAAAGATATTTTTTACCTCTATACTACTAACAATTCAAATGAGTGTTCTTTGGTTTTTGATCTCTCTACTGAGGATAGATTCTTCCCATTTATTCTGTCTCAGCTGCTCAATTTTATGCACCTCAGTTAAATCACTCCCTAGCCTACTCTACGCCAAAGAAAGCAATCATATCAATTAAAACCTTGACTTTTAACTAAGATGTTCCAGTCTTGGCGAAACTCCTTCAACATAATTTCATCTTCATTGTAAGGTTGTGACTAGAATTATACACAACACTCGAGTTGAGGACAAATTAGCAACGTATGCAGTTCCAGCAAAATTTCCCACTCTTGTATTCTATGTAATCAGGTGACCATTGAATATCATTTTTTGATTGTTATAGTGCATGCATGCATTCACCCTGGTAATGCTAAATAGCTGCCTGTGCCTTTAACAGAAAACAGTGATGTCATTTTGCACGTGTGGAGTAGAAAGAAGAGTTACAATGTTCTAAAACGATGTTCGGATGTTTTTCCTAGCTTGGTGAGGAAATATTTTCGTGAGTAAGCTATCAGCGGTGGATAGCGTGATTGCGCAAAGTTCCTTATCGGCCTAGTAGGTTAGTCTTTTTAGTAATTTAAACTACAAGACAATATATTGTAAAAGTTCATTTTCGTCTTTTGTTATTATTTCATGACCGAATGTGAGTGTAACAGAGTTATGTGAATGTGTTAATCTCTGTTCATGTAGTATGAGCGAGGAGAACTTGTTTCAGGGTCTAGCCTATGTGTGTTTGGAAGTTAAGTGTATGTGCCAATGTGAGTATCTCTGTCAGTTAAGATGAAATGTACTTATTCTTATTTTTGATGCTACGTATAAGGTACACGGTTGGTGGGATTCTAATGTTGTTTGTGTTGTTTTATTTTTGTATATTTTGTTTTAGTTATTTTTTATACTGTATACATATCAAGGGTGTGGACCAAAATTAAGCTGAGATTATAACAGCAAGAACTGTGTTTTTTTTTTTGTTTTGTCATTTTTATTTTGATACCCTCTTTCTGCATTAAAACATCTAAAACAGATAAAGGAATTTAAGACCCAAAGAATTATTTGTTGTCCTGCATGTGTATTTTTCCCCAGGCTACAGAACTTATGCCTCAACACATACAACGTCTCTATATTTCTGACCAGTGCTGTGGTCTTTATGGATGTTCCAAGATTCTTTTGTTTCTTCATACTATTTAATCAGTGTATTCACTTGAGCATTGACAATAATTATTTCAGCAAATATTTACGAGGAGGAGCGATGATTGCAAACAATAGCCTGTAGCTTCCCTTTGAACAGCGGTGAGGTGGATTGGTAGGCCTGTCGTCAAGAGTGAGGAAGACCCAAGTTCGGTTGATGTAAGTACGGAGCCCAATTGGAAAGGTTGGGTACAGGTCAAATCAAGGCAGCAAGGTCTGGGCCCCAGAGCATGCAAAAGTGACATATCCCGATGTTTGGATGACGATTTAAGCACCAGGCAAATCAGAAGGGTTGGGTACAGGCCGAATCGAGGTAGCAGGGTCCAGGGCCCAGAGCATATCGAAGTAACTGAACCCAATGTTTGGATGACGACAACTGGGCCAGACTGAAAGGTCAGGGATTCAGGGCCCAAGGTGAAGGAAGGACCGGTTTAGTTTGCTGCTCCGCTCTGCGCTGAACTAAGGGTCTGTGGACATTCTCTCTTTGTGGACTACTGTTCAAAACCCTATTTGCTTGTGTTTTTTTCTGCACATTGGGGGTTTGGCAGTCTTTTTTATATTGGGGGGTCTTTTGGGTTTCTTTGTTTGTGACTTCCTGTTAGTAGACAAATCTCAAGGTAATATATTATAAACCTCATTTGATAATAAATGTGCTTTGAACTTTCAAGGCTCTGTTATTGTATTCATTCAAAACAGATATTGATAGATAGAAGTATTTGGGGATTGTACTGGAAAATGTACAGGCAACAGATCACCTGTGATCTTAACGAATGGTGGATTAGGTCTGAAGGTGCAAATGGGGCCTCTCTGGCTCTCCTATCTTATGTTGTGATCACTGTACATTTACTTGGATTTAATTCCATTTGTCACTTTGCTCCCTTCTGATCGGACCACATACATTTCCATGCAGTCTAAACTTTCTTCCTCATGAATATCTGTAGATAATTTATTTACTTCTGCAGACTTTTTATCATGTTCCCTATATTTAGGTATAAATTGCTAAAATATAGCACAGAAAGGAAAGGGATTCAGTATAGAATTCTCTAAAACTCTGTGGTAACATACGTGGCTTATGTAATATTGGGCATGTCCTTTTTGAAGAGCACTCCCTCTTAATAAAGCACATTGTCAGTTTAACTTTTCCAGTATCTCCCATTATCTTAGAGAGTGCCCCACTAGTAACATCTTTACAATCACAATAAATAAAGATCAATCAAAAATAACCAATCAATTAATGTGTCTTGCCAAAGAACCAATTTTGGATCAGTTTATCATTCTTCCTTAACTTCCATGAGTTTTTATTTCTCAAGCTGCCTACTATATGAGAATATCAAAATCAATGCTAAATTCTGTGTGAACTACATTTCATATACTACCCTCTCCTTCTTCCTTATAAGTGCCTCAAAAATAATGCAGTGAAGTTAGTAAAGCAACAAGTTCTCTTAACGAACACATGCAGACTATCCCTGATTAGTTGCTACCTTTCTAAATGAAATTTCATTCAGCCCAATAATTTGTCCACCATTGAGGTGGTGTTTAAAGTTATATTGTCCATTTAAAGAGTGAGTAACGAAGTCTGAAACCAGCAGATAACAATTTATGACAAATGGAATAGGAATCATTGGTGAGTTGTTAGGATCTGAAAAAGATCCGAAAACAGATCTGGACTGAATAGTTGAAAGGAAACTGGATAAATGCCCTAAAATTAAGCAAACTTGCAGTTGTCAGAGAAGTGAAAGGGATTGGGACAAATTGAATGTCTTTCAATTAACAAAAACAGACACAATAAGAAAGATGGCATCCAACTGCAAGATTCTACATGGTTGACGTTTCTCCTCTTCCAAAATTCAGTTGCATCTTGGTTATTAAATTTCTCAGCAGAATAAACACGCATAATGAATCCTTTTTCAAACTTACGTCAGAATACATGCTTTTCAGATACGATGGCAGCTTTT